>NC_059501.1:47504297-47801797 GCF_914767665.1 Harmonia axyridis | reverse complement strand
TCATGGATTCTTGATTACATAGGAAGTCCTTTTCAACTGGATGACATTCACTTGTCGACCATTGTAATATTTCTTCTTGAGATAGCAAATAGGAATCGGTGTAAGGAAGGGTTTCATTATTTTGTGATAGGAAGTAAAACTTATACAACTCGTATTCCTTTTCATAAATAGTTGGAATCGATATTAAGAACAATAACATCTTGTTTTTGAAAATAACTTTCGTATAACAAAGTTGATAATAATCCTTCAAATGATGAACAGGGATTATCGTAACATTTTTGATTAATTCAGAAAATTGATTGTAAGGCAGAATAGATTCGTGTAAAAGATGTAATCTAGCAAAACTGACTGCCGTTTGAATTTCATCAATAGTATTTTTAATATCTTTAATTTGAAATGTCATAAGATGCATTTGTTCGACTTCTTGGAGTGCAGGTACAATTTGTATTAATTTCAAATTTTCAGTTATTTTTTGAAATTTATCGTAATATTTATTCTGTAAGTCATTAACTACAGTAGCAATATTCTTTTGATTCCTCATCAGTATTTTCTCATTTTTCTTTATGCCATCAAAATAATTTTTAAATAATTCCTCATCATCTGAATCTAAAGTTCCGAATAAAATCTTTGATATTTTTCCACCGAGATTAATAAGTCCTCTTTTTGTTTTTATATTTTCATTTAATAATTCTTCAAGGGCCTTGATATTCAATTCATTGGAATGTCTTAAATATTTAAAATTCGCTGTTTGTGCAAAACCTAGTGGTTCTTTTCTAATATTCTCAATTTCTTTCTGATATTCGCTTATTACTTTTTCAATCTTACTTAAATCAATATGATATATTAATTGCAAATTTCTATTTGTAATAAATGCTCTTCCAAGTTGTATAGGTAAAATATTATTTTCAATAGGAATAATTTCTAAGGTAAATGATTCTATGATAATCTCAAGTAGTGTGAGTGTCACGATGAAATAATTCATTTTCAATCTGAAATAAAAATTAAAATTCACTTTTTCCGTTGTTTCAGAATTTTTTTATGATAAATATGCTTATTTTTATCGTCTTGAATACGATGTGAATCAATTTCTTTCGCATTTATCTTTTTGTATGCAGGATCAAGTTTTCTTGTGATTGGGGCTTTGATATAGGTCGGGTTTTTATTAAGAGGGTGATCTTCTTTCGCACGTCTCTTGTAATTCGTTTTTTCTAATCGATTTAATTGTTTATCTCGTTGTTTTTCTATTTGTTTCGTGATGTCATTCAAATTTTCAATATAATTTTCTACATAATTTTGAACTTGTTCGTTATGCGTACGTTCAATAGGTAATGAGTAATTTAAGTCTGCCTTAATAATTTGCATGGGGGTCATTTCTAAACTTGAGTGATTTGAATTATTATAGCTTAATAAAGCTTGAGCTAATTTATTTTGAAAAGTACTGTTTTTACCTTCAATAGTTCGTAATTGTTCTATAAGTGTTGAATGAAATCGTTCCACTAAAGCATTCGAATTTGGGTTGTAATTTGTAATGTAATGAATTTCGATTTTATGCACTTTACATAGATCTTGTACAACATTATTTTTAAATTCAATACCGTTGTCACATGTTATTCTATTAGGTATACCATAATGGCTGAAATAAATTATTAATTTGTCTACAATTTCTAATCCGTTCTTTTGAAGTAAGGGATAACATTGTCCCAATCTAGAAAATGAATCTATTATACTTAAACAGTATGTTTGACCAAATCGTATTGTATCACAATAAAGATGAGAAAAGGGTTTAGAACCAACAGGATTAGGTTTATATTGTAATTGAATTGGAGTTCTTTCATATTTGCTTTTCTGGCAATATTCACAGGAATTTATATAATTTTGAACATCTTTATTCATATTCGGCCAATAGAATTTCCGTTTCAAACTAATAAGATTTTCTCTTAATCCTCGATGTATCGTTTTGGTTTCATGATACTGCGTGATTCTAAGTTGTCTTTCATCTATGTCTTCAACGTCTTCTAAGAAGATTCTTGAAATTTTTAAATCAAAACTCTTATAGTCGAATTTCTCTTGCAAAATTCGTATAAGCGGTTTTTCTAATTCTGGTGACTTAAAAAATAATGTATAGGAACTTTTTGGTTTAATATATTCTTTAATAAATTTGTATAAATCGCTTTCGATTGAGTTTATGGAAACAATAAATCTGAGTTTTTCTCCGAATAATTTAATTTTTATAACATTATAATTAGATGCAGTTTTGAATATTATTTGTAAATTAGATGAGTTAATACTTCTTTCTGTATAAGGTATTTCGAAAATTGGATTTTCAATATTGCTATGTATAGTTATATTGTCATGAATAATAACATTTTGAGTTTCGAAGTCAATTATATCATCTTCAATTTCATTAGTAAATTCATTATTATCATTATTTTCGTATTCACTCGCATTTAATAATTCTAAGCATTCATCAAGTTCTTCGTCAGTAACTTGATTAATCACTGAAACTAAATCATCTTCAATACCATTTAAATCTTCAATACCATTAAAATCATTCATTTGGGAATTCAATGTTTCAATTTGATTTATTTCATTATTATCTTCTCTGGGTAAATAATATACAATCACTTTCATATTTGAATTGAAAAAAATATACTTTATCATATTGAATATCGTTGACCATTTTAATCGGTCCAAGCCGCTGGCAATGCGCGGTAATGCTAAACATTTTTCATTATTTTGTTTACATAATCTTTCGAGATTCAAAATCGCTTGAAATACATCTTCATACTTAGGTTTATCATAGTAAAATTCTTTTGTGATTAAATAGTAAATATTCCGATTATTTTTTCGGATCGCGGCAACTTCGCCTATAGATTTATTTTGAGATTTTAAATTTTCAATTTGGCCATATTTATTTTTGAAACTTGAAGCTATTCCTTTATTCATATGGAAATCCTGTGAAACACAATGTGCTAATGCAAAATTCTTTTGAGAATTGAATAAATTTCCTTCCTTTTCTTTAATGTTCGGTGAATCTTTTATATCATTATTTTCTTGCGCCTTTATAAAATTTTCGTAAGTTAGGTCATCTTCCATAACTATTCTACTTAATGCATCTGCATTGTTCAGCGAGCCTTTTCTATATTTTATTTCATAATCAAATTCTTCAAGTTTTATTCGCCATCTCATTAGTCTCGAATTAGGTTCTTTTAGAGAAAATAGCCAAATTAAAGGTTTATGATCTGTATAAATTGTAAATTTTCTTCCGTATAAATATGGCCTGAAATGTTTACACGACCATACAATCGATAATAATTCTTTTTCGATCACACTGTATCGAGATTCAGCTTCATTTAAAGTTCTACTCGCGAAAGCAATCGGAAGATCATTGGGCGGTTGACCTTGAGATAATACTGAACCTACTGCATATCCGGATGCATCTGTAGTTAAAACAAAGGGTTCTTTGAAATCAGGATATCGCAATATAGGATGGTTTAATAAATTTTGTTTACATACTTCAAAGGCTTCAACATATTTTGGATCATTTATATTGATTTTAGAATTTTTCTTCAAGCAATTTGTAAGGGGTTTGGTAATTTTTGCAAAGTTAGGTATAAATTTCCTATAATATCCGACTAAACCAAGAAATGATTTGATTTCTTTTTGAGTTTTTGGAATTGGGAATTTATTCACAGCAGTTAATTTATTAGGGTTAGGTTTAATTCCTTCTGGAGTTATAATATGACCTAGAAATACTATTTCAGTTTTGAAAAAATGACATTTGTCCAATTGTATTTTCAAATTATCTTCTTTAAATACTTCAAGAATATTATGGATGTCTGCTAAGTGTTGTTCTATTGAATCTGAGAAAATAACAACATCATCCATATAAACATAACAATTTTTTCCAATATAATTTCTCAATTCTATATTCATTAATCTTTGAAAAGAAGCAGGGGCATTTTTCAATCCGAATGGCATTCGCAAAAATTCATAATGACCATTTTCAATTGTAAAGGCGGTCTTTTCTATAGAGTCACTATCTAATTCAATTTGATGGAAACCGGACGCTAAATCGAGCGTTGTAAAATATTTCTTTTTTCCTAACTTATCTAAAATTGCATCGATTTGCGGTAAAGGGTATTTATCATCAATAGTTTTTTCATTTAATTTTCTGTAGTCAATTGCTATACGCCATTTTTGTTTTTGTGATAAATCTTGTTTCTTTGGAACTACAACAACAGGAAAAGACCATGGTGAAATACTTGGTCTAATAATTTTCTTTTCTAACATTTCATCGATTTGTTTCTTAATTTCCTCTCTATGTACTTCTGGGTATCGATAAATTTTACAATGAACGGGAACTTCATCTATCGTTCGAATTCTATGTTTAATTTTATAAGAAAAATTCAAGGGTTGACCCGGCAATTGAATTGCATCCTTGTTAGTTTGTGAAATTTTCATTAATTGATTACTTATTTTGGATTCCAGATGGCTAAGGTCCACTGGTATTTTGATAGGATTTTGACAAACTTGTTGATATTCAAAAGGAACTTGACAAAATTCATTTTTTAAAATTTGATTTTTGAAATCTAACATTAATCCATACTTATTTAAGAAATCTGCTCCTATAAGTCCGTCATAATTCTTATGAAATTTATAAAGAATGAAAGGATGAAAATCGTTTATTCTAAATTCAGAAAACAATGGTAACGATACTTTTTCATTCGACGTTTCTTGTCTCATACAAGCAGTTAATGTAGTCGATTCATTGAAAATATTCTCAGGGAAATAATTATATGCAAATTTAGGATCAATCAAACAAACTGAGCAACCACTATCAATTAATAACTTACATCTAGGGTTTTTAAATTCAATAAATGGTAGCTGATTAGTATTATCTAGCGTATGATTTATGTCAATTCGTTTTCTAAAGTAGGGTCTTGAAAATTTTGTTTGGAAGTCGAAGGTTTCGAATGAAAATCTCTATCATGATTATTATAATTAAATCTATCAAAGGATTCATTATTAGGATTTGATCCTATTTGAGTTAATTCTTCAAAAGTAAAATGTGGTTCATTAGAAACGCGTTCATTAAAAAATTTCTTTTGGGGATTCGTTGGGAATTGCGTCGAATAATTTGGACGTTTTTGGGGGTAAACTCTTGTTTGTACTGACATTTTTTCTGGTGGTGTATTAATTCTTTGATTAGGATTTGGTTTGAAAACATTAGTATTAGTATTAGTATGTCCAAAAACTTGTTTGTTTGAGGGATAGTATCTATTCACAGGTCTTTGATTAAACTGAATAGGTTGTGAGGGGAAATTTGAATTTGAATTATAATTATTATTCGATCTAAAATGATAATTATTAGGAATATAATTTGATCTATAATTATTTGTTCTCGTATTGGGATTATTTCTGAAATTATTTTTTTCAGGGCGTGTTTGAAATTTTTGTCTTCTGCTTTTATCGAGTAAATCATATTGAGCTAAATTCGATATATAATCTTTAACTGCATTTACTGTTCCGTCAAAATTCAAAGCATTATTTGTTATTAAATAAGTCCTCAATTCTATTGGGGCATTTGATATAAGAACTGTTTTACAAATCTTTAAAATATTAGTTTTATATAATTGTTTTTCTGGATCTGGCATGAGATCCGCGTCAATTCTATAATTTATTCTTATCTTCAAGGAAATTATCTTATCAATAAAATCTATTATATCTTCATTATGTGATTTATTCAAAAATTGTAATTTGTGTATCAATACATCTAAATTGATTTGATCGCCAAATTTAATCTGTAAGAATCTCTTTAGAGAATTCCAATCATCAGGAATATCGGAAGTTGCTACCTCAGCTAACGCTCTTCCTACTAATTTACTTTTAACAACTGATAAACAATAACTTTTTACTATATTTTGTTCATTTGTGAACATCCTTAAATATTCTTCTGTACTTTTTATAAAAGAATGTAATTCATTCTTCACTCCTGAAAATCTTGGCAAAAGCATCCCGAACTTTTCCGGTAATGTTAAGTTTATATTTTCTAATGCCATTTTCACTGTTTGCGCTTTACGGCCTTCAAAATGTTTTATTGAAGTAATCTTGAATTAAAATTGGTAATCGGTTTTTTAAATGAGTAACCTAGAAAAAGCTCTTATGTCGGTTTTTTAAAGAAACCTGGGAAAAACTGTTCTTCAAGTTTTACACTCAAAACTTTGGGAAAAGGTTGACTATTTTTGGGCCAGAATAGGTAAACTGGGAGTCAATTAGAAAGGATTGCTAACCTTTTTTTGTTTCGTATTCCTTGTAGTGAAGTCGTCTTGGGCGCTACTCCAAAGATCAGGGCTTCTGGGTGGTTTCCTTCTCAGGGTTGCTTGTCACCTTAACAGTTGAAACTGAAAGTCTTGAAAGTTTTTACGTACTTTCGCGACCGGCACTTTTTTCGAATTTTGGTTTTCGATGAGTTGCGTCGCACTTTTCCGATCGAACTCGATAACGAAAAAACCGTATTAAAAATATTTCAATATCAAAAAAATTTTAACATCCCATCCTCGTCGCCAATTATGTTTTTGAGATGGAAAACCTTGTTTTTAAAAAAACTTTATTTACAAGAAAAAGACGAAAGGTACAATCAAAACTATCGATCATGACTTATCCGTTATGACTGATCTATTATTGACTGACTAAAAAACAATGCATCTGAGAATTTATAACATTACTTATCTCTAATGCAAAATGTGGCGTGATCCTAAGCGTCACACAAAGAATAGCTAAAATAGCAAAATTACATTGTAAGAACAAAGGATGTATTATAGTGACAATAGGCATTCATTCCACCCACATTATCCCGTGTTTGAGATTGATGAGTTAACAATATTCTATCATGAAATATAAAGTAATAAATGAAGATTCGAAAATATGTCGTATGATCAGAATGGGGTCGTATTATGTAATTATATATATATATATATATATATATATATATATATATATATATATATATATATATATATATATATATATATATATATAATACATATATATATATATATATATATATATATATATATATATATATATATATATATATATATATATATATTACGCAGGGGGAGCTTCGGCTTTCGGGGAGTGACGACCACGCGTACCCTAGTCGACCACCGATCTAGGATAGCAACCTGGATCGTGTGTGGAATTAGAAATGCTCTCGCAAGTCATAGTAATACTCAGGGCGGCGGGGAGCTGCGGGCTGGCTCCCTTCGGAACCGTCCAGAGGATCAGCTCGACGGAGGATCAGGTGGGGTGAGCGGCGCCTACCTCCGTTCTGGTACCGTAAGGCAACGTCCTGCTCAAACAAGTGAAGGTAAAGATGGTTTGGCCGTATCTTTGGATCGTCCCACCACTAGCCAACAACAACAAACGCACCAGGACAGGCGTATGCGCTGGACACACGTCGACAACTCGACTGCAATACGCGCACACTTTATAGCTATGAGGATAGTAGGCGGCAGAGGAAAGACCTATATGCGTACTCTGAATGAAATATGGAACAACATGAGACCGGATAGAAGAACATACGCCCAACACATAGCAAACAGAGTGCGTTGGATATTAGACGAAGAAAAACTACCGAGGACAGAACTTAGGATGATAGAAAGAACGTGCTGGCCGGACAGAATTTTGAGAGAAGATAACACCGAGATCCCCCCAGTATGCGACCATCATGAAGAACAGGAAACCACAGAGGACAACGAAAATGTGCGGGGAGAAGACACTGACCCTCAGGATCAGATTAGAACAATTTTCAACAGAAACCTGATTAAGTTCAGTGGAATGGATCCAAAAAGCAGACAAAAAATACCACGACTTAAACCAAATAAAAAGCTCATTGAAGACGTTAGAGCAGTAGATAATATTTTGTCTAAACTTTTGAGGAGGGACGACACTTTAATAGAGGTGGTGGAATTGGTCTATGCCGGTGCTATTACTGTTGCTGAACTTCAGGGTAAAACAACATCTAACAACCCAGAACGACCCAGTGGCGATCCACCATGGAAGAAGCGCCTAGAAAGAAATATTAATCAACACAGGAGTAAACTGGGTATTATACAAACTTACCTTTCCACGCAGCAGCCGTCCAGAAGAGTCTTGAGGTCCGTGGGGGTGATAGCCAGAGAGTGTAAACTCAGATTCACGGCGGATGACTTCCGTAGTAAGACCAAGGTAACTGCAGATAACCTAAAACAAAAAATAAAGGCCTTAGGATCAAGATTGAGGCGCTATAATGAAAGAACTAAGAGGTACAAGAACAACCGTCTATATTACGCTAACCAAAAGGAATTTTTTCGCAATCTGGAGGGGAAAGTGAACACTGCAGGCCCACCACCCACACGGGAGGCAATGGAGGGCTTCTGGAAGGGGATATGGAGCGAGGAGGTCAATCACGATGAGGGTGCTGATTGGCTGCGTGAGATTGAGGATCAGTCGAGGGTAGAGATGATGCGAGAAATTCAAATAGATGTGGCGGACGTAGAATGGGTTTTGAAGTCCACGAACAACTGGGCCGCACCGGGTGTTGACAACATCCACAATTTCTGGTGGAAACACTTCAGGTCTGTCCGCTCTAGCCTAGCTCGCCTATTCCAACAACTTCTAGAGAAACCTGAGCTGGTCCCAGGCTTTATGACTGCTGGACTGACATATATGTTGACCAAAGGAGCCGAATCAAAAGATCCAAAAAACTACAGACCGGTTACATGCTTGCCGACCATTTACAAACTCCTCACAGGAGTACTCACCCGGCACATCAACAACCACGTGAGAAGCCACAACATCTTGGCAACTGAACAAAACGGATGCAAATCCAAAGCAATGGGTGCCAAAGAACTGTTGATAACGGATGTTATCATCACGAAACACGCAAGAAAAAAGCTACGTAACATCTCGGTAGCGTGGGTGGACTATAAAAAAGCGTTTGACTCGGTACCCCACACTTGGCTGCTCAAGGTTCTGAGTATGTACGGAGTATGTGGCTCAGTAATAAATCTCCTAAAACACCTAATGGGCGAATGGCGAACCTCACTGATTCTGAAAACTGGGGCTACTATAATTAAAACAGCTGACATCGCAATCAGACGGGGTCTATTTCAAGGGGACTCACTTAGCCCCTTATGGTTTTGCCTAGCATTAAATCCTCTCAGCACGCTCATCAATGAACAGAAATATGGATACATCCTAGACAAAAACAGAAAGATCAAAATAACCCATCAACTATATATTGATGATCTCAAATTATATGCGTCCAATGAAGAACAACTTGAAAAAATGTTAGAGATCGTGGCAACATTTAGTGAGACCATAAGAATGGAGATGGGGCTAGACAAGTGCGCAAGGCTAAAGGTCAAAAGGGGAAAAATATCTGAAAATGATTCCAACATCTTCAATCCAAATGCCATTCAGAACCTCGGCATGGATGAAACCTATAAGTATCTAGGTATACAGCAAGCTCTAGAAATTAAAAACGCTGAAATGAAGGAAGCCTTTAGTAAGAAACTATTTCATCGGGTGAACCAAGTGCTCAAGTCCAAACTGAATTCGAAATCATTGTTTCTAGCCTTGAACACATGGGCATTGCCTATAATGACGTACACCTTCGGGGTACTTACATGGTCGACTACAGAACGGCAGGCTTTGGACACGAAGATCCGCACCATTTTGACGAAATACGGAGTACATCACCCTCACTCATCCGTGGCAAGACTCTATCTCCAAAGACATCTAGGGGGAAGAGGGATGCTTAACCTAGAAACATCACATAACAAATCCGTAATAAAACTAAGGGAATACTTCATGAAGCAGAACTTACCCTTTGTCAGAGCCCTTCGTTCGTTAGATGTAGGATGCTCCCCATTACGGCTATCGGATTCCGACTTCGCGCTGCCGATTCGCACTCAGCAAAACCTGCAGGAGGAATGGAAAGCTAAGGTATTACATGGTAGATACCCTAATAATTTAGACAACAGCAATGTGAAAAAAAAAGAATCCTTAACTTACCTTAAGGCGGGCTACCTGTTTCCTGAAACTGAGGGCAGGCTGCTTGCAATACAGGATCAGGTGATTCCTACCAGGTCTTACCTCAAAAACATAGCGGGGCAACAACTTACCTCTGATCTATGTAGAAAATGCAAGCTGGGACGTGAACACATCCAACATGTTACGTCTGGTTGCTCCATCCTCGCTCCGAGAGAATACACGGATAGACACAACCAAATGGCAAAAGTTTACCATCAGGCCATGGCACTGAAATTAAAACTAATCAAAACTAAGAGAAAAAATCATCTATACTCACCTGAGAATGTCCTCGAGAACGAAGAATTTAAATTATATTGGGACACCACGATGGTGACGGACAGGCCAGTGGCAAATAATCGACCGGATATCGTCTTACTGAACAAAACTGAAAAAAGCTGTGAGATCATCGATATTACGGTACCTTCAGACGACAATATTTCAAGGGCATACACTGAAAAAATTACAAAATACTTCGATCTGTCGTTCGAACTAAAGGAAATGTATAAGCTCAAGAAAATATCTATTATCCCACTGGTGATGTCGGTCAACGGACTCGTAGAGGAACATCTTGTTGATAACACAAAGATGTTGGAACTTGACATCTATGTTGTTTCGAGTGCCCAGAAGGAAGTCATACTGGGCACTACACGTATCGTAAGGCGCTTCTTTCATAGCTCTTGATTCCACTTTGGCTCTGAGAGTTCGGTGGTATCTCGTAATTCCCGGAAAGGTGATTAAAAAAAAAAAAAATATATATATATATATATATATCCCCAGACGGAAGGAACAGTCCTGGCCATCCAAGACCAGGTCGTCCCAACCAGAACATATGTGAAGCATATTTTAAAACAACAAGTGGAATCCACTAAATGCAGGATGTGCAACGTGGCCGAAGAAACTATCCAGCACCTGTCCTCAGGATGTTCCACAATAGCAGGCACAAAATATCTCAGCAGGCATGACAATATGGGTAAAGTCGTTCATCAATTACTATGCCTCCAAAAGCAACTAGTCCAACACTTCGCACCACACCACATATATAAACCACAAACTATAGTAGAGAACGAACAGCACAAAATATACTGGGATCTGGCAGTCACAACAGACAGAGGTGTGGAACACAATAGACCGGACATGGTGGTATGGGATAACAAAAAGAAGACCGTCATTATTATTGACTTTGCTGTGCCGCAAGATAACAACCTAGCGAAAAGCTATGCCGAAAAAATATCCAAATATGAGGCACTTGCACAGCAAATGAAGGACATGTGGAGGCTCAAAGCAGTGACTATAATGCCCCTAATAATAAGCGTGAATGGCCTCGTACACCGAAAGACCACTCAACATCTAAATGAACTGGACCTGCCGCACAACACCATCACGTGGATGCAGAAAGCAGTAATCCTGGGAACTGTCAGCATAGTGAGAAAAATGATATATCCCCACTAGCTCACGGAGGTACTCTTGGCGCGTGCTTCCGGGTATCACGGCTACCACGAGAAGTGTGAAATTTAAAAAAAAAAAATATATATATATATATATATATATATAGTATATATATATATATATATATATATATTTTTTTTTTTTTTTAAATTTCACACTTCTCGTGGTAGCCGTGATACCCGGGCGCACGCGCCAAGAGTACCTCCGTGATTATTTTTATTTATATAAATATATATATATATATATATATATATATATATATATATATATATAAAAAAAATGATCACGGAGGTACTCTTGGCGCGTGCGCCCGGGTATCACGGCTACCACGAGAAGTGTGAATTAAAAAAAAAAAAAAAATATATATATATTTATATATATATAGAAGAATATATATATATACTATATATATATATATATATATATATATATATATATATATATATATATATATATATTTATCCAACAGACGTATTCAGTCCCGTTATACTTGGCAGGCTACCTCAGACCCATGTGATCCGAGTGTTTTCTTGGAGTGTATATGTGAAAAATCAGCTGTTTGAAAATATAACTCCTTAGGCATCCATAGAGGGGAAAATTTTTTTTTCATTCAAGAAAGTTATATATTCTGTTCTCTTTTTGAGACCCGTCACGTTCCGCCGACTTTTCATTCCCACATATACTCGACTGACATGTACAGCCCACCTTGTCGATCCCAGCGGTGTTGTCAGATCACAGGGACTTATCGCGTCTATTCGATATACCATATTGTTATAATTGTATAAGTGGCGTTGAGAACTGAACAAATCAAGATAATATTGCATTTTTCGCATGGTTCAGCTATTTCATGAAATATGTTTATTGAATAATCTCAACTGTTACTTTGAATGAATGAAAATTTGTTAGAATGTCCGTAATTTTCGAATATCGAGTAGAAATGATCTCAAACGATTGTAATTAAATTCAGAAAATATCGTTATCTTACAATATATCCGCCAATCACGATTATATTATGTCTGAATCTGGAGTTAGGTGATGAAATAAGTTATCTGAAATTTTGGTTATGAGTTCTTGTGTTTGATGAGAGCACAGCGAAAATTTTGTGAGATGAGTTGTATTTGATCGACCATTATAGCGAGAAAACATCAAGGATGGCAAAATAGATATTATGATTTTGTTAATTTATAATAAGTTTAATACTAATACTTCTTAGTTACAACTAAATTGAATACGATAAACATTCTTAGAATTTGTCTCAGAACTGAAATCATCTGGAAAAATTAGAATATGTGAGTGAGATAGATATTGTGATCGGGTACTTGATTAAAAAACTCATTGAAAATATAATTAATACTTTTCAGTCTCAATGAAATATTTTTATTAACAATCTATTTTGCTGGAATTCTATACATACTAGGATTAAAATTCTAACTTAGTCATCATTCTGGCAACTTGGTGAATGCGTGGAAATGAATTCCATACATTTATGTTTTCTGGGAGGCTTCTTATTCCTTACATGATTCTCAAAGTGTTTGAAGTACTAAATTCTTCTCCTCTCCTGGCCATATATGACGTTTCTGTTTTACTTCTTCACTATAAGTGACCACGTCAGTTGAAGAACCTTGGAATATAAGTATCAAATATCAGTTTTTTTTTTAAACATTCTGGGCTCTCACTGCCATCATCTCAAACAGAACCTATATAAAACATTTACAATTCCTGCCTACTTCAATAGGTGTACAGGGTGGGCAAATTTCGATGTTTTAGCACTACAACTTTTAAACCATTAGACATAGACAAAATCTCATACCGATTCTCGGTCTCTTTTTCTGAGAAAGTGACAAGAGTTGTATTCATTTTTGGCCACCTTCTTTTGTTTTCGAGTTATAAGCGAAAATTGGGAAAATACTGAAGATAGAGCTCTGAAATTGAAACATTATCGAGGCACTTTTTCACGTAAAATCCAGTAGCGGTCTTGTTTTTTCAAAAGGGTCATTAATTACGAAGCTTCGACCCAAAATTAAAGTTAAATATTGAGACTCTTAGTTAAAAAAAGATTTTTGACCATTTTCTGTTATTTATTTTGATTCAAACCACACAATGTTATATATTTTTGAAATCAGGAAAAATTAAGCTTTCAAGAAATGACACAGAAATTTAGTGTTCCCCTTTGAAAAAACCTAACTGGATTCTACGTAAAAAAAAGCCTGTATAATGTTTTAATTTCGGAGCTCTAGCATCAGTATTAGCGGAAATATAAAAGTTTTTCGATATCGCCATTTTTCCAAGTTTCGTTTATAACTCGAAAATAAAAGCAGGTGGCCAAAAATGAATACAACTCTTGCTATTTTCTCAGAAAAAGAGACCGAGTATAGGGTATCAGATTTTGTCTATCACCTCAGGTTTAAAAGTTGTAGTGCTAAAACATCAAAATTTGCCCACCCGGTACACTCTGTTTGTGAGGAACAAATCATATTTGGCCTCAGATATAAAACAGAAATTAACTATTGAACTGCTCAAAATAGTCATCATTTATTTTTCGTTGCAATTAAGTTTTGAAATCATAATACAATTGTGTGTTTTTTCAGATGTAAATCTGAAAAATTTCTATGCTAATTGATTTTTTTCCGTCTGAAACATATAAAACACTTAATATTAATTATTCATCAAACTTCAAAAATTATCGAAAGTTTTACTTTCACATGTCAAATATCATATTGAAATCTGTGGACTTCAGATAATGTGAATTGTCGGTGGGCACCAAGATCTATGAATTTAACATCGTTAGATTTTTCCCTTTGATCACATTTGAAGAGCACCATTCATCAGTTGAAAAATTTTGAAAAGAAAATACCTGGCAATAATAAATTGAGAGGCTTTTTATATAGTTTGATGAGCAATTTATATATCATGTCAACAGACATACGGATGGAATGACATACATACAGACAAATAGGCATACAGACGGAAGGACAGACAAAGAATTTGACCTATGATTTTTCATCCGGGAGTCGAAACTCTATTGTTTCAGATAATTTTCGGCTTATTATGCGAAAACGAAAACTTTCCTCGAAAAACGAGCGCGCAAGAACTATTTTTCTCATCTTTAACATTCTGTGTAATTCGAATTAGAAATGCATGTATGGGGTCCTAGGGTAAAATTAAAATACTCTTGGCTAGGAATAACTTTAAATATATTAACACTATCTTCCAATCTGTGATGATGACCCATCGATGCACATTGCTTATTTAAATGAACCTCTCTTTCAAAGTCGATATCTACAGAACAGATTATCAGTTGTTTCATAATTTGTATCACTAAAATTAGTGAGGCAATAATGAGTTATTGCTTCGAACAATATCATAATCTAAAGAAATTGTCTCATGGAGTATTCATAATCTATTCTATTTTAAAATATAATAATAATACCTGTCGCAATTTTCACTATGCAGTTGCTGCGCGCGGACATTGTTCCTTCATATCTCAACACAACTCATACCAATTAAACGATACCACAATAACACGAAAATTTCGAGCCCTTTTGTATATCGAATAAACAAGATCGGGCCCAAATACGAGAACGCCCCACTCTGTATATCATTGTTATGGTCAATCAACGTCTCCATTCCCTCAATGTGGTTGACCGCAGATGAAAGGCAACGATTTCAATATTAGATCATCGGTGCACATTGCTTATTTCAATGAACCTCTCTTTCAATGTCGATACCTGCAGAATAGATTTCAGTTGATTCATAATTTGTATCACTAAAATTAGTGAGAAAATGATAAGTTATTGTTTCAAACAATATCATGAACTAATGAAATTGTCTCATGGAGTAATCAGAATCTATTCTATAAAAAAATGTAATAATAATAATACCCATTCCTGTCGCAATTTTTTCTATGCAGTTGCTGCGCGCGGACATTGTTCCTTCACTTCTCAACACGACTTATACCAATTAAACGATGCTACAATAACACGAACATTTCGCGCCCTTTTTATATCGAATAATCAAGATCGAACTCGACATGCGAGAACGCCCCACTTTGTATATAATTGTTATGGTCAATCAACGTCTCCAGTCCCTCAATGTGGTAGGCCGAAAATAAAAGGCAACTATTTCTATATTAGATATTTCATCTTTTCTGTATATGGACCTGAAAGTAACACTTGGCTACTTATACAAGCCCAGTAAATACGGGCGTCGTCATGAGAAATACTCTTTTGGAATTTTCTGTACGCAGCTCGTAAATCATATATTTAAGCTATTTACATTATATGAAGATGATGTATGTAAGGAAGGAAAATGACTTCATGATTTGATTCTTGTATGAAAATTAGAAGGAGTATCAACTGTATATGGAAATAAAGTGATTAATTTATCTATTTCACAACAACAAACAACATCTACGCTTTGTTCCATCAAAATCGTATGAGAATGAAAAATTGTTGGTCATTCGAAAAAATTCTTCTTCTCATTTCATATCAATGAGTTAGTGCACCATAGAATGAAATATTCTAAGATTTCGTGTGTCTGTATTGAAAGTGGTCGGATATACTCGTAAGCATCGATTTATTTCAAAAAAAGTATCTACTCTACTCTACTCTTTCGATATTCTTTTCCAAAGTCTGATTATATGTCTGAAATATCATCTTCACAAAAATAATTTCGAACATTATGTAGAGTAATTGTATTCGATGTTTATTCAGAACAGTTACAAATATCAATAACCATAAACTCGCCAACACACTATTAGAGCTGTACGGAATGTATCTTGGAAATGAGGCTGATTTCGAAAAATAATTGAACTACTCCTTCTAATTTTCATACAAGAATCAAATCATGAAGTCGTTCTCCTTCCTTACATACATCACCTGCATATAATGCAAATAGTTTAAATCTTTCATTTTCGATCTGGCACCAGACAATTCGAAATGAGCATTTCTCATGACGACGGCCGTTTTTACCGGGCTTGTATAAGTAGCCAAGTGTTAGTTTTAGGTTTATATACAGATAAGATAAAATTTCTAATATTGAAATCGTTGCCTTTCATCTGCGGTCAACCACATTGAGGGAATGGAGACGTTGATTGACCATATCAATTATATACAGTTCTCGCATTTGGGTCCGATATTGTTTATTCGATATACAAAAGGGCTCGAAATTTTTGTGTTATTGTGGTATCGTTTAATTGGTATGAGTTGTGTTGGGATGTGAAGGAACAATGTCCGCGCGCAGCAACTGCATAGTAAAAATTATTATTATATTTTTAAATAGAATAGATTATGAATACTCCATGAGACAATTTCTTTAGATTATGATATTGTTCGAAGCAATAACTCATTATTGCCTCACTAATTTTAGTGATACAAATTATGAAACAACTGATAATCTGTTCTGTAGGTATCGACTTTGAAAAAGAGGTTCATTTAAATAAACAATGTGCATCGATGGGTCATCATTATAGATTGGGAGATTGTGTAAGTATATCGAAAGTTATTCCTAACCAAGAAAATTTTAATTTTTTCTTAGAACCTCATACATGCATTCCTAATTCGAATCACACAGAATGTTAAAGATTAGAAAAATAGTACTTGCGCGCTCGTTTTTCGAGGAAAGTTTTCGTTTTCGAATGTTAAGCCGAAAATTATCTCAAACGATAGAGTTGCGAATCCCTGATGAAAAATCATAAGTCAAATTCATTGTCTGTCCTTCCGTCCATATGCCTGTTTGTCTGTATGTATGTATGACATTCCATCCGTATGTCTGATTATCTTTTCGTACGTCTGTATGTCCGTCCATGCATCTGTTTCTTGGTCTGCCCTTCTGTATATCTGTTTTCAAGCTACACAAAGAAAGTTGAAAATGGAGTATAAAGAAAAGTTCCCATACCATTCTTATCATTGGTACTATAGTAATGAAACAAAAACATTCTACAGGAGCTTTTTTCAGTAGAATCCATTTGTGTAATCATTTTTTATTGCTGTTAGTTATTATAGATGTGATACAATCTTGTGGTTTTTGAATGTTAATCGAAAAAATTTCTATGAGAAATGAAATCGCTTTTTATTTCCTTTTCATAATGATAACATGGAATATAAATTGCTCATCCAACTATATAAATAATCAAAAAATTCAGTTCCACATAGCAAGTCACCCTAAAGACTATCCATTAGAATCTGTGAACTTCAGATATATTCGGTGGCCACCAAGTTCTCTGAATTTAACAGTGCCGGATAATTTATTTCGAAATTTTTCAACTGATGAATGATACTCTTTGAATGTGACCAAAGGAACAAATCTAACGATAGTAAATCTTGGTGGCCACGGACAATTTCCCTTAGCTGAAGTCCACAGATTTCAATAAGTCATTTGCCATGTGAAAGTAAAACTTTCGATGATTCTTTAAGTTTGATGAATAATTTATATTTAGTGTTATATATGTTTAGAAAGAAAAAGAATTGTTATTTTTCATAGAAATTTTTCTGATTTACATCTAACAAAATACATGTTTGTGTTATGACTTCCAATATTTATTGTAATGAAAAACGAATGATGATTATTTTGAACAGTTCAATAATTAATGTTTATATCTGAGGCAAAATTTGATTCGCACCTCACAAACAGAGTGTACACCTTCTCAATATGCAGGAATATTAAATGTTTTATATAGGTTCTGTTTCAGATAATGGCCGTGAAAAGCCCAGAAATCTTATATTTGATACTTATATTTCAAGGCTCATCAACTGACGTGATCACTCAAAGAAATAAAACGCCATATAAGGTCAGGAGAGGAGAAGCAATTAGTACTAATACACTTCAAGAATCATGTAAGGAATAAGAATCCTCCCAGAAAACATGAATGTATGGAATTCATTTCCATGCATTCGCCAAGTTTCCAGAATGATGCCCGAGTTCGAATTAAAATCCTGGTATATAAAGAATACTAGCAAAAATAGAGTGTAATTGAAAATATTTGTTTGAGACTGAAAAGTATTCATTTTATTTTTGTTTTGTTATTTTTAAACTTTATTTGCAGACTTGCAGTTATGTGATATTTTCAGTTTTTTTTATAATTATATTTTCAATGAATTTTTCAATCAAGTACCCGCTCACAATATCTATTTCACTCACACATTCTTATTTTTCCAGATGATTTCAGTTCTGAGACAAATTCTAAGAATATTTATTTTATTCAACTAGTTGTAACTAAGAATTAGATCATTCCAGTTATCGATATAACATTTATATCAATGATTTTATTTTGATTCATTCTTTTTAGTTTCGATATTCCTATGAATTTCACAGAAAACGTTCAATATCTCCTCATAACACTATACCAATCTATTGTATTCTTCCTTAACACTCCTAATTGATTGAATTCAAACCGTTCTTTTTATTATTGGCCATCATTTCCAACATAGTTTTGATTGTGAAGCATGGTTTTTATTCGGTTCATTTATATAATATTTTCATTGTTTATACAAAACAATATAAACTAAAGTTATATCATAGGTAGTCATAAATCGTTAAACTTGATTCTATACTCATCATGTCTGCGCCCGACAGAATCGATTTCGAACGACAAATACTCATCAAATATTCGAATTCAATTGCTTGATAATTTTTTTTTTTTTCAAAATCCGAAGGTCAAAGTCTTTGAAGAAAAATGATCGCATGCAGCTCTCCTGTAACAAGCAGAAAAACATGCTGCACTACACAATAACTAAAGTTCTATACAGGATGATTCCAAATAAGACTTGAACCGTGGAGAATAAGTTGGTATGACTCATTTGCGGTCGTTTGAGTCATATTTATTGATAACCCTCAATTTGAAGTTCTTTTGATTCTTAAAAGATTTTCTACCTTAGTTCATTTTTCGTCTTCATTTTCCACGTTGATCCCAATTCGATAATTATTTCGCTTTGAGGTTGAATAGTATGTTTGGCATGCAACTTTTGATTTGCCAGAAATATTTTCGAATCTGGCGAATTTACTTCTTTTTTTCTCAAGAGAAAGTTCCGCATTCACTAGTTTCGTGCAATCATAGGCAGGAAAATTATGAAGAATTTTCGGAAACAGATATGAAACTTCTTTTCTGGAAGTTTCGTTGATTGATAGGCGTGAAATCATTTTTCAATAGAATGAGTGTTCCGCATACTCTAGGCTCAACGTTGGTATATTTTTGAACGAATTGCTTCCTTATCGAAGGATACATATGACAGAACCTGTTTCGTGCCCAGTGAGAAGTACAGCTCCATCAACTTCGGATTTTTACGTTTGGGACAGATTTAAAAAAATTGTATATGAAAGAACCACTTACGTTCACGTATGCGTTTCATTCAAGTTAATAAGAAAATTTGTACCACTCATAAAATTTTTCATGTATCTCTGTTCCCTTAAGCAGAATTCCAAGTTCTCTAAAAGAAAGCATTTATCACAACGAGTACCTATGGAAAAATACTATTAGTTTTAATAAATTCTTCAAGTATGACTGCTAGGTTCATAATCGAAAGGATCACTATTCAATTCTCATGACGTCGATTCAATGTACCGGGTTTGTATAAGCTTCAAATCGTATGGTTTTTAGATGTATATTTCAGAAAAATGGAATATCCGATTTACGAGCTCTATAAGAACAAATAAAAAATGATTTCTATCGACGTCGGTCCTATATACCGGGTTTGTATAAGCAGTGCGGAGTGTGAGGTTTTAGTTTATATACAATCTACAGCATTGTCATATTTAGGGTCTGGAGTAGTCGATCGAATATATCAATTATATACAGCGTGTTACTCTCGATATAAGCGCCCTCGCACTGGCCGAACCCTGAAGTTTTCTGTATATATTATGATGTTTCACCGATTTTTCACACCCGGCTGAAAATTTATCCCTGGCATCCCCGAACGTCCCTGATCAAGAATATATGGTTAAACGCTATCAGATCCGGAGTCGGGTCTGACAACGTCAGTTTTGGTCTGAAAAGTCGGTAGAGTATATCGATTCGGGTCTGTATAAGCGGTCAAACAAATCTATATATATATACTATATATATATATATATCGGGTGTCCCAAGGTGAGTGGCCTATTAGATTATTATGGAAACTATTGATGGTAAAGATTTCAAATTTTGTGGATAGATATTTGGCCATGTAAGGTACATTTTTAAAATAATTTCACATTTCCAGTGTTGCCGGATGTACGACAATTTGGCAACAACTTTGTTATTTTAAATGGGACATCCGGTATTTCTATTTTTTTTATGATACTCCATAAAATATTAAATCTATTCACTCATACTTTTCTATCCCTATCTTTAACGGTTTTTGAGTTATTAATTATTTTTCGAAATTTTAGATCAAATTGGCGTATTATGAAAATGACTCTAGTTCGCTCAATATTTGAG
Source organism: Harmonia axyridis (assembly GCF_914767665.1). Lineage (NCBI taxonomy): Eukaryota > Metazoa > Arthropoda > Insecta > Coleoptera > Coccinellidae > Harmonia > Harmonia axyridis. Next base: position 47,780,862 of record NC_059501.1, on the reverse strand, counting down.
ATTTAAGTCAGAAATTTTGCAAGTCGTTAGATATTGATCTGATCTGTGTCACTGCTTTTGAATTATGGTTGTCAATAATACAGGACGGACCAAAAAAAATCATCATTTGCCCAGTTACAAAATTGTAAAAAAGTCTATTTTTTCAAATTAGACACCTAGTATATTTTTCAATTTTTGGAATCAGTACAACACACTCTACAATTTTTCTATTTACGTCCCTATACCTATCTCAACTGGATTCCGAGTTATATGCGTTATATGTGTATATCTTTCTTGAGCCATTATTTATAGAAAAACCTCGGAACAAAACTCCTGTTGGGCAATAATTGTTTATTTTGACATTTATGGATTGAACTGATTCATTGATATATCGATCTATGAACCACATAGAGAAAATAACAATACAAAAAAAAAATTAACGCTTATTGAATCAATGTGAAATCTAATAAACGCATATAACTCGGAATCCAGTTGAGATAGGTATAGGGACGTGAATAGAAGAATTGTAGAGTGTGTTGTACTGATTCCACAAATTGAAAAATATACTAGGGGTCTAATTTGAAAAAATAGACTTTTTTACAATTTTGTAACTTGGCAAATGATGATTTTTTTTGGTCCGTCCTGTATTATTGACAACCATAATTCAAAAGCAGTGACACAGATCAGATCAATATCTAACGACTTGCAAAATTTCTGACTTAAATCTCAAATATTGAGCGAACTAGAGTCATTTTCATAATACGCCAATTTGATCTAAAATTTCGAAAAATAATTAATAACTCAAAAACCGTTGAAGATAGGGATAGAAAAGTAAGAGTGAATAGATTTAATATTTCATGGAGTATCATAAAAAAAATAGAAATACCGGATGTCCCATTCAAAATAACAAAGTTGTTGCCAAATTGTCGTACATCCGGCAACACTGGAAATGTGAAATTATTTTAAAAATGTACCTTACATGGCCAAATATCTATCCACAAAATTTGAAATCTTTACCATCAATAGTTTCCATAATAATCTAATAGGCCACTCACCTTGGGACACCCGATATATATATATATATATATATATATATTTTTTTTTTTTATACTATATTTTTATAATTTTGCGCCGACTCTATATCTCAGGAGGGTTCATTCAAATTCAATTTTGTTTGAAAATTTAATAAATATTTTCGAAATTCACTAACTATAAAAAAAATTCTTATCTAATAACTAAATTTATATTAATCTAATCTTATATTTACGTATTTAAATCTTCATCGACTTCTTCAGTGTTCTATGCTATGGTATGGTATCGTCTTCTATGCTCCTAACCTCGAAGGGATTATAACCTTAATTTGTATTAATTCAGTTGCTTTGTTTTGAATCCATTTTCCATTTAATATTGCTCCACTGCTTCAACTTGCTTGAATCCAGGGAAATTTCTTCTTGAAATTGATTAAATAATTTTCCACTTCTTCTCTCAATGATTTTCAGGTACGTATTTAACAATTTTAATATCTTGCAAATTTTCGTAAATAAATTCTTTCGTTTATCAATTATTTCAGGTATATTTCTTGAGTCAGGTGATGTGCTCTCAACAATGGTTTTTTACTGACTGAATAGCTGTCATTCGGCTGAGCTTTATATAGCTTTTCAATTTTTTCTTGAAATCAAGATGGCCTTGGATGTCAAAAAATTTTCCAAATATGATGCTTCCGCAATTTTCTCTTTTGAGGTGAGTTTTCCTTCTTCAATCTTGATCTAGTTAATTTCTTCATGTTTTTCTCCATCTTTTGGTACCACATATGTTGCATTCGGTCGATTCGAAGTTACAAAATTTTCAAATATTCTATATACAATTTGGAAATTTTTCTAATATTCACTTTCTTTGGCCTAATATTCAAAGATTTCTATCTATAACTCCTAAAATCTACTACATATTTTTGAATTATACTTTAATCTAAAGAAATATATACATTTTTGTATGTTTGAGACATTAATTACTTTGGAATCCCTGATTTATCATTCGATATCCTATCCCTATCCATTTTTTACAATTTTATTAGGGATTTTGGCTAATATTACATTTATGAGATTACATCTAGATGTAATTCACTAGATCACAAGCTATTTTATGAAAATCAACATAAGAAATATAAAATAAATGATTATTTTTTATCATTTTGAATGAAAATTGAATATTCAGTCTTTTGACTCTTTTAACATTATTTACATGATATATAAATGGTTCCTGATACTTGAGTTGAATATCTTTTGTTGATTTTATCAAATTGAACTTGAATTTCATTAATATTTTCATTTTGTTTCAGATCCTGAGATGTTTTAAATGAAAATTGATATAGAACTTTAGAAATATTGGATTTATGCTACTTTTATAATGTACAGGGTGGGCAAATAAGCGAGGTAAGCGGCTATATCTCAGGAACCACTCATCGTAGAGACTTGCGGTAAAAAATTTTACCACTAAAGTAAACAAAAGAAAACACTGGAAATTGTTTTGAAGTCCATACCTCCACCGCTAGGGGGCGTAATAGCTATCGTCGAGTAGAAAAATGCATTTTACTCGAAAAATTTTCATATTAAGTTGGGAAAAAAATATCATCACTGTAAACCTTGGAAAATTCTCTATCTGTTTGAATTGTCACTTTCGATTTTGCGACATCAAATAAGGGTGGGGGAAAGATAGAAATCTGACTGATTGAAATGTCTGCAACTTCAGTTTGGCTCAACATTTTTGAGCAAATTAGATCTTATTCGAGAGACAACATCTTGTTGATTAAGGAAAAAATATACTCATGATGAATTTGATTCAGCTGCTTCCGATAGGGAGCGCTAAGTCAGAAGTTCATTGTTTTGTTCATTTTTCTCTGAAATTTCAAATGTAATGATAGAATTTTCTTAACAGAAACAAAAATTTCATTGAATTTGCATGAAAAAACCTGAAGGTCGCAAAGCGATAATTTCAGGCGTTCTGAAGTTATGGCCGAAAGAAGATATTCTTCAACTGATGCACTGCGAAAAACCAAATTGAGTCTTCAAGTTCTTACAGAAACAGATATCCCATCAAATTTGTATGAAAAAACCAAAAGGTCGCAAAGCGATAGCTTCAGGGGTTCTCTAGTTATGGACGAAAAAAGATATTCTTCAACTGATGCACTGAAAAACTAAATTGTGTCTTCTTTCGGCCATAACTCCAGAACGCCTGAAGCTATCGCTTTGCGACCTTTTGGTTTTTTCATACAAATTTGATGGGATATCTGTTTCTGTTAGAACTTGAAGACTCAATTTGGTTTTTCGCAGTGCATCAGTTGAAGAATATCTTCTTTCGGCCATAACTTCAGAACGCCTGAAATTATCGCTTTGCGACCTTTAGGTTTTTTCATGCAAATTCAATGAAATTTTTGTTTCTGTTAAGAAAATTCTATCATTACATTTGAAATTTCAGAGAAGAATGAACAAAACAATGAACTTCTGACTTAGCGCTCCCTATCGGAAGCAGCTGAATCAAATTCATCATGAGTATATTTTTTTCTCAATCAACAAGATGTTGTCTCTCAAATAAGATCTAATTTGCTCAAAAATGTTGAGCCAAACTGAAGTTACAGACATTTCAATCAGTCAGATTTCTATCTTTACCCCACCCTTATTTGATGTCGCAAAATCGAAAGTGACAATTCATACAGATAGAGAATTTTCCAAGGTTTGAAGTGATGATATTTTTTCCCAACTTTATATGAAAATTTTTCGGGTAAAATGCATTTTTCTACTCGACGATAGCTATTACGCCCCCTAGCGGTGGAGGTATGAACTTCAAAACAATTTCCAGTGTTTTATTTTGTTTACTTTAGTGGTAAAATTTTTTATCGCAAGTCTCTACGATGAGTGGATCCTGAGATATAGCCGCTTACCTCGCTTATTTGCCCACCCTGTACAAGTGAATGGAATAAATGAATAAAGTTACTCTTCTTTCTTTAAAGTTATTGGATCATATCAAGTTAAATTTTATTATCTATTCGATGAATTTGCTGTAGTTTCCGAAAGATAAAGTCTGGTAATGTATTCTCATTGATTTTATAAGTTGATAATACCATTCCATAACAATTCCCCAAATTTAATATTTGATAATTTTTATTTTCAATATAAAATTTAAAATATTAAAATTTCTCCAAAATTTTGAAATTGAAAAATTCCTCTTATTCATTCTGTTTCTAATTGTTTTAATACATTACTATTCAAACCATTCTCATTATCTATTATATATGGTACTTCGAATGGAGTTTTTAATTCCGCACAAATCTTATTCCGCTTGTCTGTTACCCTGTATATATATATATTCTTTTGAGAAAGAGCAAATACAAAATATTAATTTCAAACAATCAAGCATATGTGGAATCGTACAATAACCAAATCTCCTTTTTTTTTAAACTTCACATATTTCCTTCTATTCCTTCTCTCCATTTTCTTTCTGTATCTTTTTCTATTCTTTTCCAATCTTACTTTTACCTTCTTCATGATGTCTTCATTATTTATATGACTTGTTCTGTAACAATTTCTTTCTTGTTTCATTGAATATAAATTTGTTTCTTCATTAATTGCATTATGCATTGTATTCAACAAAAATTCCACTCTGTTTAATTGTATATCCCATTTGTTTTGTTCTCTATTGACAAATTTTCTTGAATATTCCACTACTTCTTGAATGTATCGTTCTGATGATTTTGCTTGAGGATCCCTTATACTGTTATAATTCAGAATTATCTCTTCATTTTCATAATATTTGTCTTCTATTGAATTTTGTGGATTTCCTAGCTCATATATATTTTGGTCAATCTTGTTTTTATTTTCTGAAAATTCTATTAAAGGTGCTGTATACTGATTTATTAATTTTTCATTGAAATTCATGTTAATCTCTCCTACAATTTTCAATTTTTCATTCGACTTCTCATTTTGAATTCTTGCAATTTTATACATCTCATGTAATAAACTGGCCTGTAGTTGGGTGTTAATGTTTAAAAAGGAACTTATTAGAAGAGCGGTTTTCTATAGTTCTGGCCAGTATAGTTGAAATTAACACAATTTCTCTTTTATGAAAGAATCTTTCGTGCGTCCGGCTTATGCACTAGGATGAGTCTTATATTTGATCTTTTTCTGGGAGGTGTTTCACTGAATGAGACCAAGTATTTTTGAATAACAAAGTTTAATAATGGATTGAAATAATTACTGAAAAAAAAATACAATCAATAAAATTTGCACATTACCAGCCTATGGCAAACACCTTAAGAGTAAATAAGAAAAAAATTATAACCTTCGACAATCTTGGACTATTTTGGTAAATCTTTTATAAGGAGAAAAATCATCAAACAATATATATAAGATTAAATTAAATATCCTTACCCTGGATATCACAATCACTGTTCAAATAAACCTTTCAACAAATTCCCTATTTGTAACTTTCCTGAAAACCGTTCCCGCAAACCGACTTGAACTTTATTCAACTTAGGATCGAACTTGAACTCAGGGCCGAATTGCCCTCTTGGTCCCAACTTCCGAACCGAACCCGATCTTCCACTTGAACCCTTACTCTAACTTTCCAACTCTAACTTCAACTTTAATTCTAACTCTCTACCCTCGAACTTCTAACTAACTACCGAATTGAAAACTGTTGTTTTTATCGTTGAATAATCGTCACCCTCCTTCTACCAAATTTTTCTAAGCTTCTATTTTTTTTTTCTTTCGTCCAATTAGAGTGATTGTCCTTATGTACCTAGATTATTGGTTCCACCCCATGTTATGTACTATTGACATGGGGTTGTACCGTTAACACCGCCTAAAATCATGGCCATTTTTTTTTTCGTACCGTTGGTGGTCCCTTCGAATAGAACAGGTTTTTTTTGTTCGAAGTTTTGGGCCATTTAAACCTCCCTAGAGTTTTTGCGACTAAATTTTATTGCTTTGACATCCTGTCCGATTCTCTTGAAATTTGACCCTAGTTGTTTTATTGTGGGATATCGACAGTGCCAACCACCCTGGGGTGTTTATCTTAAGCCAGGATGAAGGATTTAATGCCTAATAAATGTGAGGGTGACAACGTCTTCGTTTGCGTTCACTCTACTGGGATAGAACCGGGAATTTGTTGAATATCCTTTCAATGAGCCTGTACTAATTGTGAATTATTATTCACATTCATTACATTACTTTCCTCTTTGAAAAAGTTTTGACATCGGTTGTCATAACTTTTCCCTTACTACCATCAATAGTCCAAATTTATCATCTCTCGAACACATATATCCAATAAGTGTATTCCTACAATAATGCAATAGCAATCAAGCATTCTCCAACATATATGAAAAAGGTAAATCAACTTATCTAAAATTTATCCCTCAAAAAAAAAAAAATATCTTATTACTAAGGTGGTATGTTCTCTTACTACATATCGAATACAAAAATCTTCAACAACGAAAACAAAAATCTACAACCTTAAATTAAAGGCAAGAATCATCTATCATTCTTGTAAAATTCTTTCCTTAACCATTCCACTGTCTCAAACATGGAGTGCTGTGAGTTCACTGTCGGAATTCGAGAACACTTTCGCGGTACATACTGGTGTCGTCATGCCGACTCCTAGTGTTTTCGAAAATTCAGGACGATATTTCGTTTTCTCCTGGACCCAACCTTTGTTTCGGGAATAACCTCCAAGGATAGATAAGGGACATAGTGTCACTTGTCCTTAATGTAACGCAATAATTCGTGAAATTCGCACTATCATTACACATATGGTCTGTATTTCGCGATTCACTTCTTGAGCGTAAGACTTGTAGTCTGCTCCTCCATACATTAGGGTGTAGTTAAAGTACGATGAAATGTTGTTCTAGTTCGATGGTTTCGCTCGGTGTCAATCTTGACGATTCTCTTGGCATCGTTGATGTCTTCTTCATTATATTCGTAGTGTATATCTTGGTCAGATTTATACGAAGTTACGGTTTGTGTAAACTTCTTCTGCATGCTCAATTTCTCGCTGACTTTCTTCTCTTCATCTCACAAATGAACAACTGAACAACTTCTTCCATAGCCTCTAACTTAACCCTTTCGCCTGGTTCCTCAACACAACTGTTTATACTTCTCAGGTGTTCAACTCAAACTGTAGTATATTGTCGCTTGGACACATCGGAACATCACGTTAATTAGTTGTTATCTTCCGCACCTATACTATTCGCGGTAGACTGTGTGTCTACCGGGAGGAAGGTTATTCCCTTAACTACGATTTGGTCCTTCTTCAAAACGGTTGATTTCTTCTTCCTCGAACTCCCTATATAAATAACAACAGGACACAAGAAACCTCTCAAAAAGGTTCGTTGAAATATACAATATTTAAATTAAAATGAAATACACAAAACATTACACATCCAATAGAACATTCCACCCATTGCTACTAAACAATAAAACATTGTGCTCACTTTTGAACTGCAGGCGAGGGATGTCCTTCAGCGACCACAATGTTTTTTCCTTTTTCCAAGAAAAATGTTAAATCATGAATATCAATTGATTTCTTCAAAATATCCAAAGCCCAGAAGGGGTACCTTCATCACGTTGTCGCTCTCCGAGTCAGTGAGTCCCTGGAATCTACGAAAAGGGCAGGAGCCGATTCACATCTCCTGAAGGTCATATCTATCTCTAAGATTTTCCCCACGTTACCCATTGCGAAGTTATCCTATCTTACTCTATCAACTTAATTAATCCTAACTTAAACGTAACCCAAAAACTACAATAAAACTAAAAAATTCTCACGGTATCTGAGGCTGTCTTTCGCCGTTAGAGGTAGCCCCATCGATCTAGTGGGCGTCTTACTCTATTTGAACATCGTCGAACAGGAATTTCAACTACTTCTACCGATTCTTCTTTGCTTTCCCCATGATCCTCATACTGGTTTGTCCAAGTGGGGATCAAAAACGGGGGAATTTTTCTATTTCCTTCCGTTCTTCATCTGAATCCGTATCTAGGTCCGTATATCCCGATCTCACGCGTTTTTCTAGTTTTTCCTTCATTTCATTACCTCGTGCAGTGTACGTTTTCAATCTATTTACATGAACAACTTGTTCCTCTCTTCCTCCGCATTTTCTTACTCTACACGTCACGGGACCAATTATTTCGGTTAATCTATACGGCCCACCCCAGTTTTTCGATGATTTGTTAGATAACTCCTTTTTCGCGCTCATTTTACTCAAATAAACTAAATCTCCCACATTGAACCGAGTATTTACTACATTTTTATTAAACCTCGTTACCCTTGCGGATTTTGCATCCCCAGTATTTTCGTACATTCGGTCGTAAACTTCACTTTTCAATGTTTCACCGAATAAGTTGTTGATTTCCGAATTGCCCTTCAATTCTGCCGGTATTAATGCTTCCGAACGAACCGGAATGACAACCCCTGTTTCTGAAGTGATATCATTTTTCCGCTTTTTCTTTGCCTTCACGACTGAATCAACTGGCCCGAGCTCAAAGTCTCTCAACTTTTCATATTTCCTCACTTTTCTGAAAGGCGATTCCTGTTTCTCGAAATCCGTTATATTCTCCCGTGTAATACAGCAAACCCTTACTTCTCTCATTTTCGAATTTTCGATGTCTCTATACTGCGTCCCCACCTCAAGTTCCCTAACCTCATTTGCTTTTGTCAAAATATCATCATTTATTTTTTCGGCCGCTTGCGCGCTCCTCTTCTCAATGCGAGATTCACTCTTCCGAATTTCCGTTATTTCATTTTTCGGTATTTCTTCCGACTTATTTTGATCAAGGTAAACTCTCCTGATATTTTCGATCTTTAACTCTTTATTCACTTGACAATGATGATTATTATGATATTGGGTTTCTCTCCAATTTTTCGTTGGACATTCTCTCGACCAGTGTCCTGTCCGTTTGCAGGAAATACATACTACCTGATTTATTCGTTCCGATCTCCCAAAAGTCCGACATTCCCTCGCGAAATGGCCCGGTTTGCCACAAGAATAACAGCCTTTTTCGACGTTTTGTTGAACGTTCCTCCAATTTGCCCAAGTACTTCTACATTATGATATGGATATCACAATCACTGTTCAAATAAACCTTTCAACAAATTCCCTATTTGTAACTTTCCTGAAAACCGTTCCCGCAAACCGACTTGAACTTTATTCAACTTAGGATCGAACTTGAACTCAGGGCCGAATTGCCCTCTTGGTCCCAACTTCCGAACCGAACCCGATCTTCCACTTGAACCCTTACTCTAACTTTCCAACTCTAACTTCAACTTTAATTCTAACTCTCTACCCTCGAACTTCTAACTAACTACCGAATTGAAAACTGTTGTTTTTATCGTTGAATAATCGTCACCCTCCTTCTACCAAATTTTTCTAAGCTTCTATTTTTTTTTTCTTTCGTCCAACCAGAGTGATTGTCCTTATGTACCTAGATTATTGGTTCCACCCCATGTTATGCACTATTGACATGGGGTTGTACCGTTAACACCGCCTAAAATCATGGCCATTTTTTTTTCGTACCGTTGGTGGTCCCTTCGAATGGAACAGATTTTTTTTGTTTGAAGTTTTGGGCCATTTAAACCTCCCTAGAGTTTTTGCGACTAAATTTTATTGCTTTGACATCCTGTCCGATTCTCTTGAAATTTGACCCTAGTTGTTTTATTGTGGGATATCGACAGTGCCAACCACCCTGGGGTGTTTATCTTAAGCCAGGATGAAGGATTTAATGCCTAATAAATGTGAGGGTGACAACGACTTCGTTTGCGTTCACTCTACTGGGATAGAACCGGGAATTTGTTGAATATCCTTTCAATGAGCCTGTACTATTTGTGAATTATTATTCACATTCATTACACTCAATCTTATTGGTTTCTAGTTGCTCATTTTGTTTTTTCATATCATTCTGTATAATACTCAGGTTCCTTTCTATAATATTGTGAATTTCTGTCTTGATTCTATTTTCACTAATTTCTAAATTCTTTTAACATATTTTGCTTTTCTCTTCTAATTTTGAAGTGAATTCTTCTTCAACTTCATTTATTTTGGCACTAAACATATCATTGAATGCCATTAAACTATTCCCAAGTTTTTTATCCATTTCAGTTATATTATCTGCCAATTCTTCTTTAAATTCTTTAAAATTTTCATCCAATATTTTCGACTGATCTTCCAAATTTTTCAATTGATCTTCCAATTTTTTTGAACGATCTTCAAATTTTTAACTCATATTTTCTTCTAAATTTTTCGAACGATCTTCTAATTTTTTACTCATATTTTCTTCTAAATTTTTTACTGCAGTCATTATATCCAAGAAATTCAGTTCTTTTCTATTTTCTTCATCTATTTCCATATTTCCTCTTGCATTTTCTTCTTCATCCCCTTTTTCTCCAATTTTCGTTTTACTTTTTGTTTCCATTTTTTTATTGGAAAATCAATGGTATGATTCCAACAATTATGTATTAATTTGAAATTTTTTTAAAATAATGCTGTTATTGAATTAATATAAGAATGCTGTAATTGAATTAATATAATAATGCTGTAATTGAATTAATATAAGCCACGCGTTGGGCGACAATTGTTATTGATCGTATATTCAAGCTGAGATTATTTTGTTGTTGATATAAATTAAATTGATTCGATCCAATAACTAAATTTGATACTATATTTTTATAATTTTGCGACGACTCTATATCTCAGGAGGGTTCATTCAAATTCAATTTTGTTTAAAAATTTAATTAATATTTTCGAAATTCACTAACTATAAAAAAATTCTTATCTAATAACCAAATTCATATTAATCTAATCTTATATTTACGTATTTAAATCTTCATCGACTTCTTCAGTGTTCTATGCTATGGTATGGTATCGTCTTCTATGCTCCTAACCTCGAATGGATTATAACCTTAATTTGTATTAATTCAGTTGCTTTGTTTTGAATCCATTTTCCATTTAATATTGCTCCACTGCTTCAACTTGCTTGAATCCAGGGAAATTTCTTCTTGAAATTGATTAAATAATTTTCCACTTCTTCTCACAATGATTTTCAGGTACGTATTTAACAATTTTAATATCTTGCAAATTTTCGTAAATAAATTCTTTCGTTTATCAATTATTTCAGGTATATTTCTTGAGTCAGGTGATGTGCTCTCAACAATGGTTTTTTACTGACTGAATAGCTGTCATTCGGCTGGGCTTTATATAGCTTTTCAATTTTTTCTTGAAATCAAGATTGCCTTGGATGTCAAAAAATTTTCCAAATATGATGCTTTCGCAATTTTCTCTTTTGAGGTAAGTTTTCCTTCTTCAATCTTGATCTAGTTAATTTCTTTATGTTTTTCCCCATCTTTTGGTACCACATATGTTGCATTCGGTAGATTCGAAGTTACGAAATTTTCAAATATTCTATATACAATTTGGAAATTTTTCTAATATTCACTTTCATTGGCCTAATATTCAAAGATTTCTATTTATAACTCCTGAAATCTACTACAGATTTTTAAATTATACTATAATCTAAAGAAATATATACATTTTTGTATGTTTGAGACATTAATTACTTTGGAATCCCTGATTTATCATTCGATATCCTATCCCTATCCATTTTCTACAATTTTATTAGGAATTTTGGCTAATATTACATTTATGAGATCACATCTAGATGTAATTCACTAGATCACAAGCTATTTCATGAAAATTAACATAAGAAATATAAAATAAATGATTATTTTTTATCATTTTGAATGAAAATTGAATATTCAGTCTTTTGACTCTTTTAACATTATTTACATGATATATAAATGGTTCCTGATACTTGAGTTGAATATCTTTTGTTGATTTTATCAAATTGAACTTGAATTTTATTATTATTTTCATTTTGTTTCAGATCCTGAGATGTTTTAAATGAAAATTGATATAGAATTTTAGAAATATTGGATTTATGCTACTTTTATAATGTACAAGTGAATGGAATAAATGAATAAAGTTACTCTACTTTCTTTAAAGTTTATTGGATCATATCAAGTTAAATTTTATTATCTATTTGATGAATTTGCCGTAGTTTCCGGAAGATAAAGTCTGGTAATGTATTCTCATTGATTTTATAAATTGATAATACCATTCCATAACAAAATATATATATATATATATATATATATATATATATATATATATATATATATATATAATTCTATCCAGCGAACAAAGTGGCATCTTTTCAAAAACGGTATAGGCTTGCATCCCCGTGTATATTCGTGTATATCACGAAAAAATATTTCCGTACATTTAGACTTCCAGTTATTTTCTGCGCATGGTTTGACATCCTGATATTTTGTTACAACTCGGAAACAGTTGGACCTCTATATATTCTATTTCTAGGTAATTTTACTTCCAGCAATGTTGCCATGTTGCCTATTCAGATTAATGCTACTTTTGTGATCGGACTGCATAATATATGATATTCATTCAGAATTTCAGTCGTCATTTTGGGGTCAAGCTAATGCGTTGAATGATTGTATTTAATCTTTGGAGGTGCTGATTACAATCTTTCACTGAAAGATAATTTCATTCAGTTATTGTTTTCCAATCGACTATTCAATGAAGATAACATTGAATTCACGTATTACTATAATTTTGTGGTCATCATATTTTTTCAGCAGGGAACATCATTAATGACTGTCGAAAAATTGTGAAGAGTTCCCTGATGGTGGTCTATAAATCTTTAATCAACGCAATTCAACTGCCGCTACCTCAGCTATCGTTTCAATGGTCAGATCTCGCAATTAGTTCATTTCTTAATTTGAGATAGCCTGTTTTATATTAACTGTAGCGCCACGATGTCGTGATTCTCGTGGACGGTAAGAAATTCCTATCGTATAATTGTCCATGTTTATGCTATTCGGGGCCAGTGCCTTGTAACATAGACAATGTCGATGTTATTTCCATTCAAAATGTCGGCTTATCCATCCATTTCATTATTGAAAGATTGTTCATTCATATTAGCAATAGTAACATTTTAAGGGTTTTTTGGGGTCCTTGTTGAATTCTGATTTTTATATTCACGCAAAAATATTTTTATTTTCACCCCTCTTGGTCAGTTTTCAGGGTTGTTGATTAGTTACGTCTAGTAGATCCATGTCTCCCCCTATTTTGAACGTTTGTTTTTTGTATCTTTCCTTTCCTGGAGCACCAACACAACGAAACATTTGCCAAGAAATATCTGGCTTCAGTGATTCCTTATATTTTCCTCCAAAGTATTAAATTTCACACTTCCGAGATGTATCAATGCCCTCAGTTCAACATCCGAGAAATTATTTTCACTGATAGATTACCTTTTATTAAGTTTTTGATATCCGATTTCCCAAGTAACATTTCAGATCACTCAAAGGTTTATTAATTTGATATTGCAGTTTTTCATTATTTATAATGTTAGTGCCACAAACTTGAAGTATTTCAGTTCATATAAAGAATGCGATAATTATTTTTTCTCGAAATTTTTCATAGAAAAGGGATTGTCGAGTGTGCGTAACCCCCCAGGTTATATCACCGAAAGATAATTTAGGTTTAAAATCGGGAAAAATAACGATGGTTCTCCAACAAATCGCATTGAATACAATCCGTTATTCAGTAAAACATTCCAAGGTGGTTCTAAAAGCTGCACAAGTAGTAAATGGTTGGTTTCCAATAATGAGAGACAAACCTGCCCTGTACGTCTTTCTCATGAAATAATATCAAAGCGAGGTGAAAATATTACCTCACCACGATTATTCTTGAAACCAAATCCATATTGGAAAAATGAAACTGAGAAATGGTACGATAATGTACCTGTTGGAAGAAATACCATAAATAAATGGACTAAATATGCTGCCGAAGCAATTGGCTTGAACGTCAAAGACAAAAAGATAACAAATCATTCAAAAGATCAACAGCTGTCAGTCAATTGGCAAAAAGTGGTGTAGAGGAACAACAATTGCTGAAGATTACTGGTCATAGCAATCAAAATTCTATCAAACCATACCTAAACCTCGATCAAGAACACCACAACAAGATAATAAGTATTATGTGTGGAAATAGATCTTCTATACAAGAGAACGGCAACGAATGTAATGTTGAGTTGAATTTAAATAATTGCTCTTTCACTAATTGTACTTTCAATAAATAAATAAATGTCTTGTTGTGTTGAGTTATACATTTTTTCTGTCAAAAATTTTTCTGCTGAATATTCCTCGAACATTGATAAATGCCTCCTAATTTTATGACAAATATCTCAAGCTCGTTGAATGAACGATGGTCATAAAATTATCTCGTCTATTAACAAGGTCCTAGGGATATTACAACTGAAAATGTGTCTGAGGATTTCAATTGAATTTACCGACTTTTTTTAATCAATCAAACAGGCAATCTTCTGCGAGTGTACACGTTACAATCGACCTTGCCTCTTTTTGTGGCTTGATCAGTTCCATAGTAAATTTCTCAATGAACTGCTTTTCTTGTTGATAATGTTGATATTACTCTTCAAATTTTTCATGATACAGTCCTTGACATAACTTTCAAACAACACATGTCATGTGTAGAGCAAAGACATGTCTATGGTGTAGAGTGAAGTTTAATCTCAGAATCATCGAGTATTCAAATCTACCCATAGAATTGACATAGTTTTATGTTTAAATTTTGGAGGTTTCTGTTTGTATCTGATAACTCTTGTAGGAAAAATAATGAACAACGTAAATAAATAATTAAATACTGAAGATGAATCTCGAATATTATGGGTGGTTTCAAGCTAAATTTTATGGAAATTCGGAATGGCTTCATCTTTTTAGCTCCGCTAAATCTGAAAAAATGGTAAAGGACAAATCTTATGCAAGTCAAAGACAGTTTGAATTTCAGTTTATATTTACTACAGTTATCTTATAGTTCATTTAATATTCGTTAATGATTTATGTAACAGCAGCTATGTTGCATTACCAGTAGATATCATTTTACAAGATCCGTTCAATTCACTCTTTAATTCAAAACATTGAAACAAATATCAATAAGTTTGGTTTTTTTTGAAAAATTTTTTATCTTGCTGCACCTATATCTTCTTTCGAATCCTGCAAAAAATCAATTCCGAATTTCTTTCTTTCTCATCGTATCCATTGCGGAGTTTAGAAAACAAAAGTTTTGACGAACAGTTAAGTTTTAAACCAGCATTTTCTCGAATTCATAATTTTTGGTATCTGAAATAATTTTACTTTTGAGTCAATTAAATTTGTATAGCCTAGTTGGATTTTATTCTAGTTTTTGTTTTCCTGAGGCTGCAATAAGGTGAAAATCCTGGACAATGAATGTACCTCAGATAAACACTTAACCAGTGTTCAATGCAAATTAAATTAGGAAGTAGAACATTATTTTTTGTCATTTCATTCCCTGATTTTTTTCTCATGGTAAACTCACACATCTTGACGAAAAACAAACTTTTCGAATTCTATACGGAAATTTTGGGTGAATGGTGAATTAGTTCCTCCTGTGGTTAATGGATTATACGGTCAAGTCGCAAAATCTGGAAAATTTTCCTTTATACTTATTCATTTCTGATACCATTCGCTTGGGAGAGACTTTTAACATTAGCCCCTTATCAAATTTTTTTCTTTATATGCATTCATAATTTGTGATTCGCATGGACTTAACTTTCGATGTCACCTATAAATTTCAATTTGAGTATCCATCTGTTTTTACAATTTTACATTTTGTACGTTTTTAATTTTCGTGGTCTCCTTCAACTCTCAATTTCACATATCACTCGTAATGACTTCATTCGGGAAATTTAATATTCTGATTCAATTCATATTTTTTGTTTCAACATTATTTTTTTCGATTTCTACAATTAAATCAAAAATTTATCATTCAAAATTAAAAGTTCATATTCTATTTCATATTGCTTTACTTCAAATCCAAAATTATTTATTGTCTGTATTAATTATAAGGTGATCAAAGTTGACTGGTCTCGATTTTATCCACGCCTCATCAAGTGTGACCAATGTTTTAATGAAAATACTATGTATTTCAGTGGTTTGATTTCTTTAAATTGTCAGTCCTTGTAAAATTTGAAGCGTAAATAAAATTGTGGATTCGATCTGTGCCACGTAGCTCTTCTAAAATAAACATTCCATAAATAATCGAATTATTAATTATAATTGTTAGATTAAGGCATAAGTTATAATTTTTTATAAAGACTTTTAATTACCCATCCCTGATTGGGAATGCTCATCAATATTATTCAGTCTTGTATTGGCAGATTAAGTTTTTAATCAACACAAGATTGAACAATGAAGAAAAAATAACGCTATAGAAAACTATACATGGTGAGTACCCTGTAGTTTTGCCCTCAGTATTGAATTCGTCCTCTTATCGATATACACCAGATGGCAAATGAGTTTGAAAATATTGTGCTCTATCTTTTTGGGAGATGTAAAATGAAATCAATAAGATGAGCGAGAATGATAAATTGGCATTTACCTCTTGTGATATGTTTGTTTTTTATCATATGGATAATACAGATGTAGCCGGACTAAAATTTTTTCTGTTTCGCCCTATAACCAAAAGGTGAAACAAATAATAGAGTAAAACATCATCATGTTATTAAAAGGCGAAGGTAGAATCATTCCACCGTTTCGAATGACTCAAAATATAGAAGAATATTTCGTTTGAGCTCTGATGCAGATATATTCATCAGATAAGATTTTCATTTTTGCAATTTTCACGGAATTGGAGATCGTGTGCCCTTTCAAAATTTTTCTCTTTATCGCTTAGACCTACCAAAAATAGACAAAATTAAATAAAAAAGTTTTCTTATGATTATTAGTGAAGAGGATAATCTGACCATCGGAATATTATAATTCACGGGTTCAATGAATGTATTTCATATAGAATTCTTCATTATAAGTGTAGAATCAGAAACAGTTTACTTGTTTCGGATCACGCTCGCTATGTTGGATTCCTGCCGTAATATCTTATCGCAGCTGCTTCATTTTATTACGATATAAAAAGCGAGTTGAACCCTTTGAGTTCGTGCCGCAAAACACAACAGCGTTGCCGGTTGCTCCGGATGTCAGACTATGCGTTAAATGTATAGCCTTAAATATACAGATAATATACAGGAGAATGACGAGAGCGCCACCAAATTCGATCAGTGTGAACCTCCGACATACACGACGGTCAAGTTGGGTAAAATTTGGCGTCCAGCCGATTATCATCGCAACGTGTAGGGCATGCCCTAATGAACCATTCATTCTGAATGATTTTTAGCTGTTGGTAAAGTGGCATCCGTATATCGGATGCCACATTTCCGCGGATGCCACTCTTACCGCGATTTTAACATGGGGGGATGCCAAAAGGTACCCGGTTTAAATATATATATATATATATATATATATATATATATATATATATATATATATATATATATATATATATATATATATATATATATATATATATATATATATATATATATATATATATATATATATATATATATATAGACGGGGTTGTCCTTGGCGCACGCGTGCCCGGACAATATCGGATGATCCCACGAAGGTGTGAAAGGGAAAAAAAGGAAAAAAAAAAAAATATATATATATATATATATTTATCCCAAGGTGAGTGGCCTATTAGATTATTATGGAAACTATAGATGTAAAGATTTCAAATTTTGTGGATAGATATTTGGCCATGTAAGGTACATTTTTGAAATAATTTCACATTTCCAGTGTTGCCGGATGTACGACAATTTGGCAACAACTTTGTTATTTTGAATGGGACATCCGGTATTTCTATTTTTTTTATGATACTCCATAAAATATTAAATCTATTCACTCTTACTTTTCCATCCCTATCTTTAACGGTTTTTGAGTTATTAATTATTTTTCGAAATTTTAGATCAAATTGCCGTATTACGAAAATGACTCTAGTTCGCTCAATATTTGAGATTTAAGTCAGAAATTTTGCAAGTCGTTAGATATTGATCTGATCTGTGTCACTGTTTTTGAATTATGGTTGTCAATAATACAGGACGGACCAAAAAAAATCATCATTTGCCAAGTTACAAAATTGTAAAAAAGTCTATTTTTTCAAATTAGACACCTAGTATATTTTTCAATTTTTGGAATCAGTACAACACACTCTACAATTTTCCTATTCACGTCCCTATACCTATCTCAACTGGATTCCGAGTTATATGCGTTTATTAGATTTCACATTGATTCAATAAGCATTAATTTCTTTTGTATTGTTATTTTCTCGATGTCGTTCATAGATCGATATATTCAATCCATAAATGTCAAAATAAACAATTATTGCCTAACAGGTGTTTTGTTCCGAGATTTTTCTATAAATAATGGCTCAAGAAAGATATACGCCATATAACTCGGAATCCAGTTGAGATATGTATAGGGACGTAAATAGGAAAATTGTAGAGTGTGTTGTACTGATTCTCAAAATTGAAAAATATACAAGGTGTCTAATTTGAAAAAATAGACTTTTTTACAATTTTGTAACTTGGCAAATGATGATTTTTTTTGGTCCGTCCTGTATTATTGACAACCATAATTCAAGAGCAGTGACACAGATCAGATCAATATCTAACGACTTGCAAAATTTCTGACTCAAATCTCAAATATTGAGCGAACTAGAGTCATTTTCGTAATACGGCAATTTGATCTAGAATTTCGAAAAATAATCAATAACTCAAAAACCGTTAAAGATAGGGATGGAAAAGTAAGAGTGAATAGATTTAATATTTTATTGAGTATCATAAAAAAAATAGAAATACCGGATGTCCCATTTAAAATAACAAAGTTGTTGCCAAATTGTCGTACATCTGGCAACACTGGAAATGTGAAATTATTTTAAAATGTACCTTACATGGCCAAATATCTATTCATAAAATTAGAAATCTTTACCATCAATAGTTTCCATAATAATCTAATAGGCCACTCACCTTGGGACACTAGATATATATATATACAGGGTGGCCACTTTTTCAATGGGATTGTATTGGTAACTTTTAAACCATAAGAGTTAGGAGGTCGGTCAAATGGAGAAAAAGTTGCATGCATAGAAGCATTATCAAGCAGTTCAAACAAATCGAGACTATCAGGTCCGGTTTTTGAGATATCATAAGAAAAGTAAATTATGTCATTTTGATTTTTCTTTTTTTCCCACTTTATTTCAAATATTATAAAAAAATGTTACAAGAATTTTTTATTCGACAGTAAATTATTCTCAATTTGACGTAATCAGATTTCGTATCCAACGTTTCGTACTCTCTGGGCCACCCTCAACCTCATTTTTTTCAATACGGACCTGCATATTTTATGACATTTTTCGAAATAACTTTTAACGCTGAATTCAACGATATATCATACAATGTCATTCAAAGTTGATTTTCAGGAGATTTTGACCCTCATCCAAAATTAATGATGTGTATGTAAGAAAAAACAAGTCTATTAACAATATCAATGTTCTGACCCAAATTCAATCGAACCCAGAAAAAAAATCGAGAACTGAGGCCAGTGAATGGAATTTTTCAAAAACTGCTTTTAATAAAATAGTCAAGAGACGCGAATACAATGATTTAAAATTTGAACACCAAGCCTTGCAAAAATTATATCGTAATGCTCTCAAAATAAATTTCGATTCTGTAATTTGTTTCAACGGAACAAATGACGAATACAACAATAGTGATACCTCGCGAGAAAATTGAGAATGTTTTGGAAGGTATTCAAGGAGACCAAACAAGCAAATGTATAAGAAGTATGGGTTCCAGAACCGTAAAGTGCATTTTACAAAATGGTGGACATTTCGAACACTTACTTCATTAATTTTCATTTACTTTCGAATAATCATTTGATTTTTCTTTCATTAAATGATACTTTCGTTCAATTATTATGAATTAAAATATTTAAATGATTATTATAAAATAAGAACCAAGAAACCAGTATACTGGTTTCTTGCTTTGATCTAATATGTTCCATTTAGTTCAAGATGGGTAAGTTGATTTTCTTATCGAAATTTATTGCATATTACATGTTGTTAATTAAACTAAATGAAGGTTATACAGATCCGACCCGAAGAAAATTACATAAGGGTCAAAATCACCTGAAAATCTACTTTGAATGACATTGTATGATATATCGTTGAATTCAGCTTTAAAAGTTATTTCGAAAAATGTCATAAAATATGCTGGTCCGTATTGAAAAAAATGAGGTTGAGGGTGGCCCAGAGAGTACGAAACGTTGGATACGAAATCTGATTACGTCAAATTGAGGATAATTTACTGTCAAATAAAAAATTCCTGTGACATTTTTCGATGATATTTGAAATGAAGTGGGAAAAAAAGAAAAATCAAAATGACATAATTTACTTTTCTTATGATATCTCGAAAACCGGCCCTGATAATCTCGATTTGTTTGAACTGCTTGATAATGCTTTCATGCATGCAACTTTTTCTCCATTTGACCGACCTTCTAACTCTTATGGTTTAAAAGTTACCAATACAATCCCATTGAAAAAGTGGCCACCCTGTATATATATATACAGGGTGAGTCTTCGACTTGTACATATATTTCAACCGAAGATTCCTGAGGTCAAAAGAAACACTTTTTCCTTTATAGTTTTTTCCGATTCGGCCCGGTTACAAAGATACAGGCTGTTGAAATCGATAAAAAAATCTGATTTTCGGCTATATCTCGTAAATGGTTCTATTGAAGGATTCATTATGATTAACATTAACATTACATCACATAAAATACCAGAAATTCGAAGAACGCAACTCTTTAAAATAATTTGAACGTTCTTTGAACATTATTTGGCTAATTTGAAAAATAAAAGTATTCTTCATATTTTCTCCTACAAAGCGCCGTTTTCGAGTAACTTGATCTTAAAAAGAAAAATATCTGTGAAATTCGAAAAATTGGGTACTTTGGCTAAATGCAACTCTGTTCTGTTGTGGAAAAAATCCACAGAAATGAATATTTACTATGGTGTCATGTCTCAGATTTTAGAATTGAAGTACTAGCCAACTCAGTTTGAAAACGAAGTTATTTGAATAAGCTCACCTCAACTCTTCTATTTGATTACAAATTACTGAGCTTTGGCACAGCTCTTATAATAAGAAGATACTTCATTAAAATCAACATTCTATTTTGAAAAGTCCAGATTTCACAAAATAGTCCTATTATAATGACACCAGTCAACACAACAAGTACAAATCTAATATACAAAAATGCTCCTATGTGTCATCACGCATACTTGTTGTGACGATTTGCACGGAAAGTCATCAGAAAATGAACTTAATCTCGGTATACGCGCCAGAAGATAATAAGCCCCGACACGAACGTGAACGTTTTTACGAGGAACTTCAAGATACCATTGAATCTCTTGCACCGGACGACATGTTGTTGGTCTTGGGAGACTTCAATGCACGAATTGGTACTGATATCATACCAGGAGTAAAGCAGCGTTTTATCGAAGACATATTGAATGACAATGGGGAACTCATGATCAACTTATGCAGTCTTAATGAACTGAGAATAAATAATACTTTCTTTCATCATCGTGCTCAATATAAATATACATTTGAGAACAGTAGAGGACATAGGTCAATTATCGATTATATTGTGAGCAACAGACAAGTACATCCAGCCCAGATACTGGAAATCAGAACATTGAACTCAGCTGATGTTGGTAGCGACCATAAACTGCTGTTGGGAAAATTAAATTGAAACTATCACGAAAAACTAACAACGAGCCCAGAAATAAGGAAGAAAAACTTAATATAGAGTCCCTATGGGACCACTCAACGAGAACCTTATACCAAGATAGACTGAGCAGAGCTTCAGAAATAAACCCAATAGTAGAGGGACACGATGTCAATACCAGCTGGGAAAAACTGAAAAATAACATTAGAGATGCGGCGAAGGAGGCACTTGGAATCCGTACCAAGCATGTACAACCCAGAAAACACAATAAAACACCATGGTTTTCTAACGAAATTAAAAGAACATGCGATGAAAAGAAAAAGGCATACCTTCAATATAGAACACTTAGGACCCCAGAATCATAGAATCAATACAAAATGATCCGCAGCGAGACGAGATCACTTGTAAGATCAGCTAAAGTCCGGCACTGGGAAGTTTTCTCTAAGAACATGGAAAGCGACTTCTATGGTCTCCAAAAACAAATCTGGCGTCTAATAAGAACCCAACGGAAGGAAATAAAGGAGCTAATAGAGCCCCGACACATATCTAAGCAATGCTGGCTTGAGTATCTGAAAAACTTATATACAATGGAGGAAGATGTCATTGAGCAGAATAATATACCGGTGATAGATATTGACGATAACACACAAATAGAAAGTACAGACATAGAACTGGCACTCAAACAGATGAAGAACAGGAAGAGCCCTGGTCTGGACGGCATTCCTAACGAACAGCTCAAATATGGTGGACAATGTCTTGTGCAACATCTAACTGAACTGGTGAAAAAAATCTTTGATCACCACAGGATACCGGATGAATGGCGGACAAGCATAACGGTTCTCTTGTTCAAGAAGGGCGATAAAAAAATACCGGAGAACTACAGAGGCATCAACTTACTGAACTCGACACTGAAATTAACAACTAAAATAATTACCAATAAGATAAATAGCACTATCTCACTCTCAGATGAACAACAGGGCTTCAGAACGGGCAGATCTTGCACTGATGCAGTCTTTGTTATAAGGCAAATTGTCGAGAAATCTATTGAGTATAATAGACCTGCCTACATGTGTTTCATCGACCTACAGAAAGCATTTGACCAGGTAAAGTTACAGGATGTGGTCCATTTGCTATATAGTAGACGGGTGCCCTTCAATTTGATTAAGGTGATTGAAAATATCTATAGCGCCAACAAAATACAAGCCAGAATTGAGGGAGAACTGACCGAATCAATCCCCGTAGACAAGGGAATACGTCAGGGCGATTCACTGAGCCCACTCCTTTTCAACATAATCATGGACGAGATCATAAAACAAGTACGCCACTTGAAAGGTTATAAAATGGGTAACCGTAATATAACTATCCTATGTTACGCCGATGACGCTGTGCTTGTTGCTGAAAATGAAGACGATCTTCAGATGTTGCTGTATCGCTTTAACTGTGTAGCCAAGTCCTTGAACATGGTCATTTCTGCATCCAAAACAAAAAGCTTGACAACATCTAAAATACCAATCAGATGCAAACTTGTTGTCGATGATAAAATTATTCAACAGGAAATGAAGTTTAAATACCTAGGTATTGAACTCTCTGGATATGGGGACATTGAGTTGGAAGTCAGACAACAAACAAACAAAGCACTGAAGGTTGCTGGTTGTTTGAATGACACGATATGGAAAAACAAATACCTACACACTGAGACTAAGGCACGAATATATAAATCTGTCATAAGACCTATAATGACATACACAGCGGAAACATGACCGGATACAGCAAAAACAAAAAGGATCTTGGAGGTCGGCGAAATGAAGATCTTGCGGAAAATCGCTGGAAAGACTTTATTCGACAGAGAACGAAGTGACAACGTGAGGCGGACATGTGGAGTGGACAATATCAGCGATTGGATGCTAGCCCGAAAGATGGAATGAAACGACCACATAAGCCGAATGGACCAACGAAGAATAGTACGGATAGCACGTGATGAATCCCCCATGGGAAGAAGAAGTTTGGGAAGACCACGAAAGCGATGGAGCGATGATCTCACCGTCCATTGAGAGTAGGCGGGTTATGAAGAATAAACAAGCAATTGTGCCTATCATAGAGAAAGAAGAAGAAGTAGAAGTCAATATCTCACTAAAGACTGCTGCTATCGAACAATACTGTATTCTTCGAGGGTCATTCAAACTCACATCGAAACATACCACTAAGTACATACTAGACAAATTTTCATGTGATTGAGATTAAATACTTTTATTCTTTTGCTATTCCATAAATACATCCTGAAGCATATTTTTGACATACTTCCAAGAGTGCCATAATTGTTTTAATATGAAAACAAATAGGTGAGTTGAAAGAAACAGGATATTCAACTGTGGATATTTATATTGAATACTTCTCATTTATTTTCAATGGCAAAATCAAGATGAATGAAGTAGTAGAGTTGGCTATAATGTAGGTACATATTATAGAACAAATTTGATTACAAGTGGAGTCTAACATTTTCCATTGATTACAGAGCCATAAAACTTCATTTCCATATTTTCACACTGATGGCTCCAAAAATATTGGAGCAGATCATTATTTTCATTTCTATGAGATAGTTGGAACAAATCAAATGCTTCATTTCATAGAGGAATCACTTTCTATCAGAATGCACACTTATTTATTTGTTTTTAAATTTCTCGAAAATATGTATGGAACTTCAATATTCTGTTGGGATTCTTCAACTCTTCGATGATTTTCATTTCATGCTAATATAATATCAAATGTGATAATAACAACAACAGTGTATAAATGAATATTTTAGGTTAGTACATAGATTATTCGAACTGCTGTGTTTAATTTTGCAACACTTGAAATTTGAGGTTCAAACTTAAAACCACAGACTACTAGTCTGTGTTAGAACTTTCACAGATATTTTTTTGAGAATGTGAGGTTAAATTGTACGAAATGAAATAAACAACGATATATTATAAATGCGATATAATAAATGAATGGATATGAATTATGAATATCAGAACTAAGCTAATATGGGTGGTAGCGAGCTCAATTCGTTATGATTATCGAAAATGAAATAGAAAATCAAGAGAAAAATATTTAATCTTTATCGTCAATGAAATTGGGATAACTCATTTATGGTATTATAAATACTACTTTGTTCAACAAATGGAATGTTTAAAGTGAGTTTATGATGGTTTTTTCCAATCTAGTAGCTTATTTCCAAGGTTCAAATTGTATATCTTATACTTGCGAAAACTTCAGTGTTCCGGTTACCAGGGGTGAATTAGCTCATTATGAAAATTTAAAATGCCTATATCTTTTTAACAGGGCCGAATCGGAAAAAATGGTAAATGAAAAAAGTGTTTCTTGTGACCTCAAGAATCTTCGGTTGAAATATATGTACAAGTCAAAGACTCACCCTTTATAAATATATATATATATATATATATAGATATATATATATATATATATGAGATGAAGATATATGAGATGAAGACGATATATGGCCTGAAATCGACTGCTATACTCCCGCTGGTCATGTCAACAAATGGGTTGGTGGAAAAACATCTGCTTGAGAACACGCTGAGACTGGGCTTAGATAGAGAGCTTGTAAGCACAGCGCAGAAAGAAGTAATCCTCGCAAACACGAGGCTTGTGAGGAAGTTCTTAACGTCCCTCTGAAGCGCTTTGGCAAAAAAAAAATGCCCGGCACTAGGAGTTACCTGCCCTATATGGTGATTGAAAAAAAAAAAAATATATATATATATATATATATTTTTTTTTTTTTTTTTTTTTTTTTTTTAGTCATTGTGTCATTAGTCATTAGTCATAGTCATTGTGATAAATGTCTTCTATTAGAGAACTTTAAATTCTGCATAATGGAATAGTGATACTGGAGAATTCCATAAGTGGTCTCAATAACTTGAATGAAACGTATCCAGAGTGATTCCAAATTAGACGTGGACCTAAGAGTTCCTTTCATATACTATTTCTTTCAATCTGTCCCAAAGTTGTTGTATCTGGACTTCTCACTGGACACGAAACATGTTCTGTTCTAAGTATGTTTCGATAAGAAAACAATTCGTTCATAAATATACGAACGTTTAGCCTAGAGTATGCGGAACATTCATCCTATTGAAAAATGATTTCACGCCTATCAATAAACGAAATCTCGAAAAAAATTTCCATATTTATCCCAGAAAATTCTTCATAATTTTCCTGTCTATGCTTGTACGAAATGAAAAGAGTGAATGAATTCTAACGGAAACTTTTTGTAGAAAAAGAAGAAGGAAATTGGCCTGATTTGAAAATATTTTTGGCATCAATTAATTTTGAAAATTGAATGTTGCATGTATTGAAATTATTAGTTGGTTTTTTCTACATATACCAGTTTTCAAATCATAATGATGCTTTTTTATATCTAATACAGCATATCTCATATGCCAAACATATGCTGTTTAGATAACTTTAAACCGAAATCATTATCGAAGTGGGATCAACGTAGAAAAAATGGACGAAGAATGACTTGAGATGGAAAATCTTTCAAAAATCACTTATTCTCCAAGGTTCAAGTCTAATTTGGAATCACCCTGTATAGAACTATATACATATATAGAACTATATTGTGTATGTTAAATTATATTTAGGATTCGGAATATTTTGTTATAATTTCAGTAAAAAACTTGGTTTGAAAATAAAACTCTTTTATTACGTATTACGACAACTTGTACAACTGCTACAACTTGGTTAAGTCACAGACATTTATTGAAATGTCATATACTATGTTGACCATAGAATTAGCAGGTGGGTATGTTCAACATCCCCCTTCAATTTAAATATTCATAACAAATTTTTAAATTGCGAGCAAAAAAATATTAATACATTATTTTACATTTAACATGTTTCTGAAATAAACAAATTTTTCTCTTTGTAGAGATTTAGTAAAAATATCAGCTACATTTTCACTTGTGCTTACAAATGATAGTTTGATTAAGCCTTTTGCAACAATATCTTTGATAAAGTGAGCTTTAATGTCAACATGTTTTGACCTTTTGCTATTCTCAAAGCTTTCAATTTGTTTAAGAGCACTTTGATTGTCTATCAATAAAATTGTGTTTGAAATGTTCAATTCAAAATCTGCACAAATACCTTTCAAGTAAAGTAACTCAGAAGCAGCCACTGCACTGGCTAGATTTTCAGATTCACAACTTGACTGAGCTACCACATTTTGTTTCTTCGATATCCATGTCACTAAATTTTTGTTTAAAAATATTGCACAACCACTTACACTTTTCCTGTCTAGTTGGTCGCTTCCCCAGTCTGCATCAGTGTAGGCTGTTATCTCAAAGTTTTCGTTGCTTGTTTCATAAGTCAAATTCAAGTTAACAGTACCTTTCAGATATCGTACAATTCTTCTTGCAGCGTTCCATACTTGCTGTGTAGGTTTTTCCAAAAATCTGCTTAAAAATATTACAGAATATGCTATATCAGGTCTGCTGATTGTAGCAATATATAGTAAGGATCCAATAATTTCCCTATATGGTACCTTAATAACTTCTTGATCTTCAACTTGGAAGTTTGGTTCCATAGGTGTTTGAGCTTCTTTACATTCATGTAGATTAAACTTCTCTATGATTTTATTTATCAACTTCTTCTGGCTGATAAGCCATTTGTGGTCTCGTTCAATAATTTCCATTCCTAAAAAATTTTGAAGTTTTCCCAGATTTTTTGCATTAAATTCTAGTTCTAATTTATGTTGAATAAAGTCACTGTTTCTGCCAGTTACAATTATATCATCAACCCTTATTAAAAGCCATACATTGTCTCCTGTATACAAGCAGAAATCGTTTTTAGATCTCTTTAATTTGTATTTTTCTGCAAATTGCTGAAACCTCTCGTTCCAAAGTCTTGGAGCTTCTCGTAAACCGTATAGTGCCTTTTTCAATTTTAATGAATTGTATTTTCCTTTTGTATTGACACCTTCAGGAATTTTAATAAAGATATCGATGCTCAGTTTTCCATTGAGAAATGCTGTAAGAATATCAAATTGTTTTATATCCCAGTCCTTTTCTAGAGCATGAGAAATAAAGAATCTTATTGTTTGATATCTTGCTACAGGTGCATATGCATTATAATGATATTCTTCTTGATATCCCTTAGCTACTAATCTAGCTTTCTTAACTCCACATTGCTTGGTTCTAAATATCCAACGTGTAGCAATGGCAGTTTTTCCTTCTGGTAAAATAGCTGGTTCCCATGTTCCATAATTTTCGTGTGCCATAAGTTCTTCGCTTATTGCATCTTGCCATCCATTTCCAATTTTCATGGCCTCTTTATAGTCTTTTGGATTTTCGGCTTCTGTCAAAAGACAATAAACATGGTATAATTCATAATCGTTGAATCTTGACGGTATTTTTGTTTGTCTTCGTGATGTTGTTTCTGTGTCACATAGCTTGTCTTCTTGCGGTTCTCCAATTACATAGTTTTCTTCATTTTTCATGTGGTTATCAGATTCTTGATATGATGTGTCATTCTCATCAAACTTGACATCTCTGGAAATAATGATTTTATTCATTTGTGGATTCCACAATCTGTATCCATTTGCGCTATATCCCACCATTCTCATTGGTGTTGCCCTGCTTTCGAGTTTGTCTCCTGAATTTGGTATTTTCACAACCCAAACTTTACTCCCAAATACTCTTAGCTTGCTCAAGTCAGTCTTGGAGTAGAAAATACTGACTGGTATCTTTCCTTGCAAAGCAGCTGTTGGTGATATGTTCAACTGGTATGCGGCACATTGAATAGCTTCACCCCATAAACTTCTAGGTAGGTTTGTTTCTGTAAACATAGCTCTTACCTTGTCTAATAATGTCCGATTGGCTCTCTCACTAACTCCGTTCTGTTGTGGTGTGTAGGCCAGTGTATACTCAGTTTTAATTCCTTTTTGTTTACAAAAATTTTTCAGTTCGGTACTTGTATATTCACCTCCTTGATCCATTCTTATTCTCGAACACACAAATCCTTTGGCTTTCATTTCTCTGATGTACTGCATTAGATTGAAAGGTGCTCCGCTTTTGTTCCTCAACAGGTATACTGTAACAAAATGTGAATGATCATCAATTATAGTTTGATAATACCTTTCGTCATTCAATGTAGGGGTTCGTATTGGCCCTCCAATATCTGAATGCAAAAGTTCCCCAACAGATTTCGGTAGTTGTTTACTCTCAAAAGGTTCTCTTGTTCCCTTGGCTTCTCTACATGGACTGCATGTGGTTTTTGGAGTTGGCAAATTCATCTTCTTCATATAACATTCCGAAATATGTCCCAACCTTCTATGCCATATATCTCCTGTTGCTACTAGGTTACATACTTCTTCTTGTAATTCGAATGATGCTATGTATAATTTGCCCATAGACTTGCAATTTATTATTGTACCATCCATACTTTCTATGAAAGTTTTGTTTTTATCAAAAATCACTTTTTGTCCTCTTTCATTTAACCTTTTCACAGACAACAAATTATTTGTCAAATATTGTACAATAAGAGCATCAAATCGTATGTTCCTGTTTTTATATATAACTCTTAGTGTACCCATTTTCTTCGCAATCAAAAAATTCCATTTGCAACCCTGATTTTCACTTCATTGTCTAGATTTCTTACATCTGTCATCAATTCTTCTACTTTTTCAGTGACAAGATGGTCAGTGGCTCCACTATCTAAAACAAAATTTATTTTCATATCAGAATATGTTATATTCACCTCTCCTGAATTGAGAATTTCTGAAATGAAGACTATTTCTTTCTCATCTGTGTTTTCCTCACTTGTGTAAGCTCGTCTATTGACATTTCTGTTGAATTTACCTCCTTTTCTCTGTGTGTAATTTCTTCTACCTCTACTTAAACTTGATACCTCATTTTTGTTCTTCTCCGGACAATCTCTCAGAAAATGATCTCCTCCACAACCATAACATTTGTAGTCTTTTTGATTCTTCTTTGTTAAAAATACTGTGTTTCTTTCAGTGGGTCCCTGCAAATCTTTGAGCTTCAGTTCTGCATCCAAAAGTCTATTTTTTACAAATTCCAACGTTATGCCTGTGTTAACAGTTTCTATGGCTGTTATGACTGTGTCATATTTTTCGGGCATTGTTAACAATAACTAACAGACCTTATCACTTTCATCTAGATTTGCACCCGCTCCTTCAAGTTCTCTTAGCAAACTTTCAACCTTCATGAAATGTTCCTGTAGTTCATCAACTGTACATTTCATTTTCAGAAGTCTTTTCATAATGTACAACTTTGCTAGTGGACTTTTCCGTTCAAATATGTTCTTCAAAGATTGTAACATCTCAAGAGCAGTTTTGGCATCCTTGATGTATTCCAAGTGTTGATCAGACATACATTGAACTATTGTACCTTTGGCTTTTGAGTCTGATCTATCGAATGCTAACATATCTTTCTGACTGAGTTCGTTATATTCATCCTGAGTGGTTCTTAGCACGTGACTCACTCCTTCCTTGTCCAGCAGGATTTCTACACGAAATCTCCAATTTGAATAATTCGTATTCATCAATTGAGGAAATGACAGTGATACTGACGACATTTTCTTGCCTTTTTCTTACTTTTACTCTTCCGTTATAACCTCCAATTTTCCGGTAGATTTTTTTATTCTTAAAAAATCTTGTTTTTCTCCAAACCTAAATATCAATCTGCATGTCTGGTCCCATAACCTGTTAAATTATATTTAGGATTCGGAATATTTTGTTATAATTTCAGTAAAAAACTTGGTTTGAAAATAAAACTCTTTCATTACGTATTACGACAACTTGTACAACTGCTACAACTTGGTTAAGTCACAGACATTTATTGAAATGTCATATACTATGTTGACCATAGAATTAGCAGGTGGGTATGTTCAACAGTGTAGTGTAGCATCTTTTTGCAAGCTTGTTCCAGGAGAGCTGCATGCGATCATTTTATTCAAATGTTTTTGATTTTCGGATATCGGAAAAAAAATAGTATCAAGCAATTGGATTCGAATAATTGATGAATAACTGTCATTCAAAATCGATTCTTTCGGTGGTAGTCACGATAAGTATAGAACCAAGTTCAATGATTCACGACAACCTATGATACATATAATACTAGTTTATATCGTTTTATGATTACCTCGGTAGTATGGTCGACTGGGAGGTTGACTGTGGTGCCGAGGGTACCGGGTTCGAATCCCGGCTAGGTCATGGATGTTGTACATGTCTGGTGGTGGACAATGCATTATTCTTATACTACGCGATATGGGTACAAAGCATTACTGCTGAGTCCAATAAAATAGAAAAAAAATATATCGTTTTATGTCACTGACGAGTATAATTAATGAAAGTAATTAATAAATTGGACTAAATAAGCACAAAGCTTCACAAATGAAGCAATGAATATTGATGCATTTCAATATTTTTATGAGATAGTTGGAACAAATCAAATGCTTCATTTCATAACAAATATCTTATAACAATAACAATGTCAACTTTAAATGAAAATTTTAGGTTAGAACATAGAACTGCTGTGTTTATATTTGGCATCACTCGAAATTCGAAATTCAAACTTAAAACCACAGATTACTATAGTCTGTGTTAAAACTTTCATAGGTGAATATTATTTATTTGAGATTTTAAGGTTAAATGGCAATTCCTGTAAACAACGATATCATATAAATGAAATATAATGAATGAATGGATATGAGTATCAGAGCTAATATGGATGGTAGCGAGCTCAATTCATTATAATTATCGAAAGTGAAATAGAAATCAAGAGAAGAATATTTAATCTTTAGCGTCAACGAAATTGGAATAACTCATTTATTTTATTATAAACACTACTTTGTTCAACAAATGGAATGTTAAACGTGAGTTTATGATGGTTTTTCTAATTTAGTAGCTTATTCCCAAGGTATATCTTATGCTTGAGAAAACTTCAGTGTTCCGGTTTTCAGGGGTGAATTAGCTCATTTTGAAAATTTTAAATGGCTATATCTTTTTGACAGGGCCGAATCGGAAAAAATGGTAAATGAAAAAAGTATTTCTTTTGACCTCAGGAACCTTCGGTTAAAATATGTGTACAAGTCAAAGACTCACCCTGTATAGTGTTATGAGGAAATAATAAACTGCTTTGGTGAAATTCATAAATCGGAAACTAAGTAAAATGAATGAAAATAATATTCATTTAGAAGATATTGTTATATCGATAACTGGAATTATCTATTTCTTAGTTACAATGAGACAAACATTCTAAGAATTTGTCTGGGAACTGAAATCAACTCAAAAAATAAAAATGTGGAAATATTTGATAAGTCAGTAAATTAGATATTGTGTGCGGGTACTTGATGAAAAAAAACTCATTGGAAAAATATATAACTATAATAAAAACACAAAACATCACATAACTAGGTCTGCAAACAAGGTATAACAAAACTTGATTAGAAAAACTCATTGAAAAAATAACTAAAATAAAAACACAAAATATCACATGACTTCAAGTCTGTTAACAAGGTACAACAAAAATTGATTAAAAAAACTAATTGAAAACAAAAATATATAATAAAAACCCAAAACATCACATAACTGCAAGTCTGCATACAGGGTGTATACCAAAACTTGATTAAAAAAAAACTCATAAAAAAATAACTATAATAAAAACACAAAATAGCACATGACTGCAAGTCTGCAAACAAGGTATAACAAAAATTGATTAGAAAACTCATTGAAAAAAAAATATAATAAAAAACAAAATATCACATAACTGCACGTCTGCAAACAAGGTATAACAAAACGTGATCAAAAAAACTCATTGAAAAAATAACAATAATAAAAACTTGATGTACAAAACAAAAATAAAATAAATACTTCTCAGTCTCAATACAATACTTTCAATATCAATCTATTTTTGCCGGTATTCGTTATATACCAGGGTTTTAATTCTAACCCAGTCATCATTCTGAAAACTTGGTGAATGCTTGGAAATGAAATCAATACATTCATGTTTTCTAGGAGGCTTCTTGTTCCTCACATGATTCTGGAAGTGTTTGAGTACTAATTGCTTCTCCTCTCCTGACCATATATGGCGTTTCTGTTTTGCTTTTTTACTTTTAGTGACCACGTCAGTTGAAGAGCCTTGAAATATAAATATGAAATAACAAATGTTAGATTATTCTTAAAACTTTGTGGGCTTTTTACAGCTATTATCTAAATAGAATTCATAAAACATTAAAATAGGCCTGCGTCAGAAGTTGCACTCTGTTTGTGAAGAGCAAATTAATTTTTGCCCCAGATATAAAACATTAATTACCTAATGAACTATTCAAAATATAAGGTTTACAAGTCTAGTTCAGATCTTTATCGGTGATCATTTAACAGAACGGTGAAGAATAGGAAAAAGCAAAGCACAAATAAAATGAAGTAAGAAATCTACCTCATAAAAACCTTAATATTCAAGATTTTAGTCGTTTCATGAACAGGTTCAGCTTTTGCAAGATATTTCAAATGAAAACATGCTGATGATGAGTGTAGGTAAGATACTCAGGATGTCTCGTGGAAGTGCTAAGCTTTAAGAGAGAAAGAATATTTTCTGTTGAGTAACGAAAAAAAATTGATCCTACGCACTGACGAAGGTGATTTTCCTCCGAATAATGAGTAATATTATTTCTGTGTCCATTGCCTCGGCTTCTATAAATTCTCATTTTTGGTGACATAGACAAATATGTTAGACATATCCCAACAATAATTTCCAACAATCCTACCAACATATGTCAAATGCTCTAATATTCTCAATTAACACCGTATTTACTTAATAGGAGAAGAAAAAACGACGTTTTCGATAAAATGAGACCAGATTATATCAGCTTCATTTTGGAGCCCCCTATCATTCGTTTATATAGAGAATTTCATATAAAAAATCATAAAAGGAAGAAAATGAATACAGTAGCTTTCATTAGGAACAATGAGAGGGCCAGTTTGAAAATATTCATTACGAAATCTAATACTATAACTTCCTTGCTCGATGCTCTAATGCCTCATCATTGAGCTGATTGTCGCAGCAGCAGAAGTGGTCTGCATGAATTTGATACCCATCAAAAAGTTTTTGTGGGAAGGCAAAAGTCACAAATAATCCCGGTCAATTAGGAAGAACAAGCTAGGTGAAGAAGATTGAAAAAACAATTCGAACATTAGAAATCACTGGTGTAACGAAGTTTTCACTGCACAAAATTACATTCATGACTTGATCCACATTTCGGAAAAATAATTCTTTCTTCCTAAACATACAGCTCAAGTATGTACCTACAGCTGAAAGTTATTTTTTAAAATAGAAAATGACACTCACTGTTTGATTGAAATGTATTACTTGTTTTTTCGCTATCCATTTCATTCATATCTCCGCAATCCATTCCATTCATATCTTCGCAATCCACGTCATTCATATTTTCGTAATCCATTTGACTCATTGTATTTTTGTTATGGTCTGTTTGACTATTGGTTTCTTTTTCATTCACTTCCTTCTCACACTCTTCGTCTTTGTTATCTTCTTTCTGTTCAATTTCCAACAAATCTTCGGAGATTTCAATATCTGCGAGGCTCTTTCCTTTGAACTCTTTTCCTTTTCCCTCATTGAGCAGTAATAGCACCTTTGCAACCTTTGCCGTTTGATATATATCCTCTGGCAATCTGTAAAACATAAAAAAGGCGCTGACGTATTGAAGTTCACGAAGCTATCGAACGCTCGTTCCAATTTTTTTAGAATATAATTCATTAAAGAAAAGACCAGGCAGCATCCTATCGGAAAAATCGTCACTGGTTAATTTTTATGTATTTTTCGTATATTGCACAATATGACCTTCCAAACAAGAAAGACCATGGGCCAAAAACATTCATATGACGAGTTTTTGAGATATAGTAGAATTAGAAGTTGGAAAATGGCATTTCTTCGAAGTTACATTTCTCGTTGGAAATAATCTCGAATGAAACTCTTTTGCGCAACAAATATTTCTTTCCACAAGGTAATAATTCAAGATTGGTTTGCTATATTTCTATGATCCGTATTGAGCATCATATGAACCATAACTTTTCGAATATCTCGAACAAAAACCAAGATATAGCGAAGTATTTGAAGTCATATCTCAAGAAACGCTCTACAACTCAAGAACGAATCAACATATCTATTATCTCCTTCCTGATATCTAATTATTTCGAAGAAAAAGATCCGGGTCTTCGAAGATTTTTTCTCTGAGTCTTATAGTTCTTGAAATGCTCTCAGTGAGCATCGAATTTAGACACCCTGTAAAATGACAAAATAACAATAAGTGAATACCAACGTGCCTCTTACCGTTAATTTTTATGAAATTTTCATTGCATTATATTACCCGGTGTATCTCAAAAACTGGTCATAGCAAAGCCAATACTGTTTGACATTATGATAGTGTACTGAAACTAAGAGCAATGACAAAAATTTGGAAGATTCCACACACGACTTTTTCAATTACAGGTTGAAATATGAACTATATCAATTTAATTTCGAATAATGTTTGAATCAGCTCGTATCTAACAAAAGTTTTCATTAAAATCAGTCTTGAATTATTACCTAATGGGTAACCAGTACTTATTTCTTGCGCAAAAGTGTTGCATTCTACATATTTTTCTACGAGAAATGTTACTTTTAAGAAATGCCATTTTACAACTTCGACATCTGTCATATGATTGAGTGTAACCTATGGACTTTATTGTTTAGCTGGTCCTTTTCAACAAAATATGACGAATTGAAAAAAATTATCCGGTGACTATTTGCCCATTAGGATGCTGCCTGGTAGGGACCAGGTGGTCCAAATAAGCCAAATAAGATTTCACTGAAATGGATTGAACATAATTCAAGTTCGAATTCAAATTCTCTATGTTAACATAAATTTTGAGAAAACACTTGAAACATTTCAGATCCGAATTTCATTTTATTTAAATACAGTTATGAGGCCTTTCTCATAACTCTTAAAACAATAAAATGAAATTCGGAAAATACTGCGTATTCTTGAACGATCTGCTAGAATAATCAAAGAACTACAGCTATGAAAACATTGAAATTATTGTACTAGTTTATGAGCATATAAAATGTGTTTTTCGAATTTTTATGTTAACAGAATTTGAATTTGAACTCGAATTACCTTCAATTCATTTCAGTGAAATCTTATTTGGCTCAAATTTCAAAATTAAATTAGGTGACATCTAACAATCATGCATAAATGATATGGAATAAAACTTGAGGAATTCTAATGGTAGGTACATAAAAAGTAATACTGACCGATAGAACTACCTAAGTGTCTTTTCTGTGTGACCCATAAATGTGGCTATTTGCTGCATCTCATCATCTTCAAAATTCATTATCTGAAGTATAGTAGCAATTTGTTTACGGAATCTCGTGCTAGTCAACGTTTCCGGGTTTTTGGCTCCACACATATATGCATATTTCCTTATTACACTCGGGCCACTTATCCATCTGTCTGCACAATCCGGATTCGCAAAAAGGTAAGGATTGCTTTTGGGAACTATATCAGTCTCATCTCGTACCCTTAGAATTATTTGGATATATCTTTGTATCAATTTCGTGAACAATAAAGGAACAGGTTTACTTCCTTTTCCAAATACAACTACCCTTTTAAATGCAGAACATATCGTTTTTTCGTCATCAGTTAGAGCATCCATCATTTCTTTTTGATTGATAATTGTTGTTTCTGCTTGATATGATTTTATTTCCAGAAATTGAACTTCTCCCACCCTTTTCCTATTGAAAATCATAACTTGGACCAAAATGCATTCTATCAACACTTTGTAATCTGATGTAGAGTTGATGTCATTTTCCAAGTTATCATATGCCTCTTGTGCTTTGTTCATGATGAAATCATTAAGCACTTTTACATCTTCCGTAACAGGAAGTATCTTAGGCTTGCTCACTTTGATTTCATTCAAAACCTTATTTGCTAGACTGGAAACGTCGTTACACCAGTGATGTGTAATCATATCCTTCGTTTGCGATATCTGATTTAATCTTTTTTTCCTTTCTTGTTCATCATAAGTGAACAAGGGATTATTCGTGAGTATTGCTTTCTTTGCAACATCACACAAAAATTAGTTAGTGCCAAAGTGTAGGGCTAAAGATGATGCTGTGAAGGTTTTTTTGTTGCTATCAAATCCGCACACTACTTTGGCTGCTGCGACAATCAGCTCGTAATGATGAGGCATTAGAGCATCAATCAAGGATTTTATTGTGCTTGATTTTGATATGGCTATTTTCAAACGAGCCATTTCCCTCATCCTATTGGAAGCAACTGTGTTCATCTGCTTCCTTTTATGCTTGTTTATATAAGATTCTCCATATAAGCAAATGAGAGGGTCCGATTTCGCATTTAAGCTCACATCATCAGGTCTCATTATGCCGAAAACGTCTTTTTTAATTATGCTTTTATTGAAGAAATTACCGAGTAATCCGGTGGTTACCAAAAAAGTTTGCGCATTTGACATGTGCTGATTAGATTTCCCGAAATCTTGATTTGGTTTTGCCTTGCAACTTTTCTTATGCCTCCATAAATAAGTTTTTTTATAAAATCCAAGGCAGTTGACACAAGGTAAGTATTCACGATCATTAGTATTAACAGCGTTTTCACGTAGTGGTTTGAATTTTTCTTTTTCATTTTTGAGAAGGAAGTATCCTTTTTTTCTCAGAGCCATAATTGCACATCTTCTCTCATTACTGCCAAGAGGCATTTTTGATATTTTTTTTACACTTTCATCCTCACTATGTTTCCGTTCTAAATGTCTTGCAAAATGCCCAACCTCTTCGAAACATAGTGGACAAAGAACCTGATTATCAGGATTTTTTTTTGTCTTTCGTTTATAGATCTCAGCTTGACCCTCGTCTTCGTGGTTGAATTCTTTGGACACATCTACTTCTGCTTAGTGGATATCGTGGTTTATGCTCTGTAATCATAGTTAAATTAAATCAATGGTTTTGCAAAAATGTAAATCAATGAATTAATTATTATACGTGTTCGTTGCCTCTATCGATTTTAGATAATGCAACACCTTGTTCTCACATTTGATTTCCCCAGAAGCCTATAAATAATTGCTTTGTTTAGCTCAACTTTCATTACTTGATATTAAGTATTCATAAAAGTCGTTAACTCTCATTAAAAGCGCATTCCTTCCAGAACACGATGCTTTTATCTAGACTTTTTATTTTTGTGCGCATGTTCCTAATAGTGAAGCCTACTATCGTTTTGCCAACACACATATTTAAGTGTATCGCGGTTTTGCCCAAATGTCTGTAATTTTCGAATATCGAGCCGAAAATGGTCTCAAAAGATCAAAAGATCTGATGAAGAATACTGGGTCAAATTCAAGTGAGTCCGTTTTTCCGGCCGTCCGTACCCACAATAACAAAATAACTGAACTTGAGGATTCTACTTTATGCAATAGATTAGTATTAGGTGTCCGCATATCTTGGTTGAATTCGATAGTGGACAAGGGTTCCGGAGTTACGAGTATGTGAAATTTGGTATCCCAAATAACACAAAAAATACCTTTATGATCGATTTGAAACTTGAACAACATTCGGAGAACGCCAAAACAAAATAATTCGGAAAATTTTGTGAGAATTGTCAGTTTGGAAGAATTTCAAAAAATTCGAAAATACTCTATATTTCATAATAAATCGTCAGCTGTCGACTGAATTTGATGTGTTTATGTATATTGAAGCAACCAAAATTTCGACAATGTTAACCTTTACGAGAAGTAATGGAGTGTTTCCTATTTGATGAGAATACAGAAATACAAAAAAAACATTCCGTAGAAAGGATATTTCCTTTGAGTTCTTTAAAGAAATCTATGAAGGATAGAATCGATGTCATAATGCAAAAATATACAAAAAAGTGGAACAACATCTGTTTTTAAAAAAATTACTAATTTCACCAAAATCAAATGTAACCAAAAAAGTAAAACTAGACTGAAGATTATTCTTGATTTTTGTTTGATGCCAATGTATGAATCGGTAGAGAGAAAATGAATTATCGTGTTTAATCAGAAAAAAGGTTCCATTTTACCGGAATAATGTCATTAGTCCAAACGGTCTAACAAAAATTATTTTCAACAACAGAGATTTTATATTTATATAGTTTCAACCCGCAACTTAATTCGTGTGAAAGACCATCTTCAAGCGACTTCTAACTCTTTTCCACTATTGTATTGTATTCGATTTCAATTGATTTCCTTCAAAATGACCTCAATTTATCTATAGAAAATGTAACTTCACCTTTTCAGTACTTACGGTGATTACCGAGGATCATACAGATGAAAATTTTACTCTTATTCGAAGCCTTAACTAAACCCCGATAAAAACCCCGTTTATTCCTAATAGCCCAATCAATTTGTGCTCGCACTAGAAAGTTTTGATTTCTTCGGTTTCATGTTTTTTCGGGGTGCTGCATCAGAATCTAAAGTTTTCCACCAAAATTTCGAGAAGGAGATTTGAAAAGAATGCAAAAAAAAGGTGAAAGAATATCGGCGATTTTTACCTATACATAACATATCAAAAAATTGAATTTGAGTCCTTCTCGGTTGTAAAAATACTACGACTGTGTTATCACGTCAATATATTCATTGAAATCAATATAAATAAATAAACTAAATTTCAGAAAGTGATTTTAAGAATGCTTTTTTTTAAACTGATGATGGATTTATGAAACCTAGATTGGATTGGAAGAAGAAAGTATTGAGTAAAAGACATGTCATTGATAATAAATAAAAGTTTAGGAGTGGAGAAAGTGGGTTTTTGTAGAGACAGATAAAATATGCCAATGTCATTTGAGCCAGAATAGTTGATCGGACAAAATAGCTCAAAAAAAAATTTGTTGAAAATTTTATTCTCTTTGTTTTGGTATAGGAAACACAGTCACGAAAAATTCAAATAATTTTTTTTTTGCAATATTTTCAATGTTCCGTCACGATTTTGTTTGCAAACCTCAGATTCGGGTTGAACGCCCCAAATAACGTAGGAAATTGAAGAAATCAAAACTACCCCAGAACTTTCCTTCGAACAACATATATAACGTATCCTTGATTATTCAAGTCATGTTTTGATAAATCAATTTAATCCGTGAATTTTCCATAGTTACGGCAAATTGATAAGTGAATATACTACTTGACGACGTGGTTTAATCGTTTTGGTGTTTCGCCTCCTGCAATATTGTGATCAGTGACGTACCCAAGGGGGGGATAAGGGGATATATCCCCCCCAGGAGGAAAATCCATTTTATGTAACAACCTTATATATCACAATCTTATTATCAGTGAACAAACTGCAATGGAAAACTTCTTCAAAAGAAGGAAAATTTGAAAAATTTTTTTCTTTATCCCCCCCCCCAAGGCTTATGTCTGGGTACGCCACTGATTGTGATCAATTCTACAGTAACATTTTTGGACGTTCGCCAAAAAAAAAACTGTAGGCCCATCTATCCGTTGTCTAGTGGATCCCTTTGAGCTAGATAAAAAATAATTTGGACAATTTCGGGCTCGATTCTTATGAGAATTAAATTGATGACCGCAACCTCATAAATTCAACTGATTTCAAGCCAAAAGGAAACAACCGATGAACACGAAACAAAAACATTCTACAGGCACTTTTCAGTAGAATCCATTTTTGTTATCATTCGTTTTTATTGCAATTAATTTTTAAAGTCACAATACAAACGTGTGTTTTTTTTACATATAAATCATAAAAATTTCTATGATTTTTTTCCTTCTTGAAAAATTTATAGCATGATAAATGAATTCCTCATCAAACATTAAAAATCATCGGACGTTCAAGTTTCACACATCAAATCAATCAATTGTCTATCAATTATAATCTGTGGACTTAAGATAATGAAGAAAGTTGGTGGCCACCAAGATCTCCGAATTTGATATCGTTAGATTTGTTTCTTTGGTCACATTTAAAGAACACCATTAATCAGTTGAAAATATTTTCAATGAAAATACATGACACTGTTAAATACGGAGAACTTGGTGGCAACCGAATATTTTAATTATCTGAAGTTCACAGATTATAATGGATCGGCACTAGGGTGATTTGCCATGTAAAACTGATTTTTTTTGACTATTTATAGAGTTTGATGAGCATTTCATATATCATATATTATCATTATGGAAAGGGAATGAAAAGCGATTTTATTTATCATAGATATTTTTATGATTTACATTTAAAAATCACATTATTGTGTTATAACTTTAAAATCTAATTGCATCAAAAAAATTTTTACACCAATGGATTCTACTGAAAAGAGCGCCCGTAGAATGTTTTTGTTTCATTATTATAGCACCAATTATAAAAAAGTTATATGAACTTTTCAGTATACTCCATATTCAAGTTACAGCTTGTGAACAGTTGAAGTTTAAAGGTTGCGGTTTTCACCAAATTAATTCTCTCAAAAATCTAGCTCGGAAATGAGCCATTTATTTTTCTAGTCCGAAAAAATTCTGAAATCCCCTCACTAGACAACGAATTTGGGACTGTATAATTACAGAAAAACAAACTGAAGGCTAGCAGGCAAACAGGCAGAAATACAGAAAAGCAGACCAAGAAACATATGAATTGGCAGATATACGGAAAGACAGACAGACCGAAGGAAGAACATAGATACACAAAGACAAAAAGACATACGGACGGAAGGACAGACAAAGAGAAAGAAGGATCGGTTGACAGACAGACAGATATACCGATATACTCGAATTTGAACCATGATTTTTCATCAGGTAATCGAACTGTATCATTTGAGATTATTTTTGGCTCAATATTCGAAAACGATAATTATTCACAAAAAACAAGCGCGCAAAAACTATTTTTTTCAACTTTAACATCTTGTGTAATTCGAATTAGGAATGCATATGTTGGGGGTTCTAGGGTAAAATTGGAATATTATATCTAGGAATAAATTTTGATATACTTACACTATTTTCCACTCTGTAATGATGACTCATCGGTGCACATTGCTTATTTTTATGAAGATCTCTTTCAATGTCGATACCTGCAGAAAACATTTTCAGTTGATTTATAAGTTCTATCACTAAAATGAGTGAGGTTTCTTATTATTACTTCAAACAATATCATAAACTAATGATATTTGCCTATAGAATAATATGAAACTATTCTTTAAAAATAATACTCATACCTGTCGCAATTTTCATTATTAATTTGCTTCGCGCGGATATAATTCATTCACTTCTTAACACAATTTATCCCAAGTAAACAATACTGCACTAACACGAACTTTGCGCGCCCTTTTTATCGAACAAAAGCGATCGAACCCGACGTGCGAGAACGCTCCACTCTGTATATATGGTATGCTATGGTAAATCAACGTTTGCGGTCCCTCAATGTTGTGGGCCGTAGATGAAAGGGAACTATTTCAATCTTAGATGTTTAATCTTTTCTTTATATAAACCTGAAACATTTGGCAATTCATACAAACCCGGTAAATACGGCCGTCGTCATGAGAAATGCTCATTTCGAATTTTCTGTACGCAGCTCAAAAATCATATATTTCAGCTATTTACATCATATGTAGGTGATTTATGTAACTAAGTAAAATGACTTCATGATTTGATTCTTCTATGAAAATTAGAATATTTCATTCTATGGTGCACCAACTCACTGAAAAGAAGTGAGAACTGGTCAGAACTACTGACACTAGAAAAGTATTTACCATATCGAAATTTTGCAAGGGATATTTTTTCTTCAAAACTAAATGGAAAACCTTAACAAAAGGTAATTCTTCAGATATATTGTTCAGGAAAGCAATTATCGAAGGAAGAGGTTATAAGGTTGTTATTTTCAATCAATAAAGTCCATAGATTGCAAAAAATTCAGTAAAAACCATTAAAAAGAGGTTGTAGATAATGGGGTGATTTAAAAAAAATACTTCTGCCCTTTTTAACCAGGAATGCAATCCTGAATCCTTTTATTTGATTACATACTTCTACAAACCATACCTCAAACCCGTTAAGCTAGCAGAATCATTTTCGAATATTTTATTTTTCTGAGGCCATAATTTTAGGATTATTTCAGGAGAATTCATTACTCTATTCAGAAATGTTTTGCTCTTAACTTGTCGGAAAAATCACGAGTTCTGCTAGCTCAACGCGAAACTAGCAGAACCTCCAAGCTAATCGATTTCTCATGGAAAATCTGATTACACCATAATTTTAGGCTCTTCTTAGGCTCACGTTTGAACCCATTACCAAATTTCTGAATTTACGGTTTCAAAAGAAAAATACCTGGATTCTGCAAGCTTTACTGTCAAGCAAACAGAAACCAATCCTAAAGAAACTCCCCAGAATAATTCAACTTACATAATAATTTTGGGATCAATTCAGGCAAATTCATTACCCTATTACGAAATTTTTTGAACCTCAGGTTAACTAGATATCCTGGGTACTTCTACATTCATTCCATACCGGGAGTAGGTACGTGAAAAATGCAAATCGAATATGAATATGGAAAAAAAATGATTACAGCATAGTTTTGGGCTAATTTATTATCCTATTACGACATTTTTTTCTCCTCAGTCTACCAAGACCTCATGAGTCCCACTACAACATTCATCCCTCGGTAGTGCAGTGGACAGAGATGTCGACTGTGGTGCCGAACGTACCGGGTTCGAATCCTGGCTAGGTCATGGATGTTTTTCATTTTCGGTGATCCCATAACGGCAGTATGTGAAAAATGCAATTCGAATATGAATATGGAAAAAATGATTACGTCATAATTTTAGAGCAATTTGAACTGATTTATAACCCTGTTAAGAAATTTTTGCTCCTCAGATTCCCGAAAATCTCATGAGTTTTACTACTACATTCATCCCTTAAGAGGGAATGGTACCACTTGACTGGTCAGTTCAAAACTTAAAGGGGAATAACTATTCTTGCAGATCACCGATTTATGGGGTTTTCTGATAATTCCTTCAAACAATGATCTGAAAGGCAGGGACGGGCTATTTTTAATTTGCGAATGAAAAAACAAAAAAAAAAGTTGGTAACTTTTCGTTTTCCGCAAAGGAATTGATGATATGGATGAAAGGGCTTATCACTGATTTATTTTAAAATTATTCGTGAAAAAAAAACTACAGAAAAACATTTCAAAAGAGCTGAAATCACTTCGTAATAAAAAAGAATAATCGACCGTCGTATAGTGCTGCCCCTACTGTATAAATTCGCAACGAATCACCAGATTCTTCAATACTACCTACAATTTGATAATTCCGGCAACGTTGCTGCGTTATGAATCAGTTCTCAGTTAGAGTCGTAAACAGTATTAGGTGAATAGAAAGATTTCCAGCTTGTTCGTTTCTTTTTGAAAGCTTGAAGGTATGAACAGATCGACGCGGGACTTCGGGAACGGGAGCGATGCGTTCAGCGGGCAGATTGCATAGCATGTACACCTACGCGAAAATAATGAGACACGATTATTAGTATGAATCTAAAATTATGTATGAGAATGACAGTTTTTCGGAGGAAGAAGTTTTACTGCTCAAAGCCGTTGATTTCCATCCCACAAAAGTTTCTTTCCCTCTCCCGCAGTCACGCGTCGGTCTGTTCATACCTTTATTCAGTTTAGTTAGCTGTCAATTCTTTTCGATATGGGTAACAAAAGATTCAAGGATTTATTTATTCTGATCCTATTACTTGCTTTTTGGGAGTATCATGTAAAAATATCAAATTTGATTTCTACAG
This sequence comes from Harmonia axyridis, assembly GCF_914767665.1. Classification (NCBI taxonomy): domain Eukaryota; kingdom Metazoa; phylum Arthropoda; class Insecta; order Coleoptera; family Coccinellidae; genus Harmonia; species Harmonia axyridis. The sequence continues at coordinate 47,736,308 of NC_059501.1, read as the reverse complement.
GAAAACAAGAAGAATCTTATTAGTTCATGGTCATTCTTATGATGATACCTACTATTAGTTTTTTAATCATGCATAATCTGTTTTGTAAATATTCATTCAATACCAATTCATCTTTCAGTGTATGGGAAAGAGATTATGTTCATGCACAACATGAAATAACATTTCAGTTGAAATGGTAGATAATTATATGGTAATATTGAAGTTCAGTACTACGATGTGAGTCAATTTCTGAACATGAGAATTTTTTGAAATTTGAGAACCTTTTATTGCCTTCAAAATAAATAGATCGTAATTCTGAGCAAGGAGAATCAATGCGATATTGCGATATAACAACTGATTTTTGTACGAAGTCAATTTCTGAAAATGAGAATTTTCAAAAAAGATTTCAGTCGTTTTTTTGCCTTCCAAATTAATGGATCGTGATCCTGAGTATGAAAGATCAATAAGTGATATAAGAACTGATTTTTTACCAAATTTCATGTTTATAGTTTTCATATCTTTCGAGAATAATCTCATTAGTACGTGGTCATTCTAATAATTATGACAACTATTAGTTTTTTTAACCATGTAAATTTGTTCCGTAGATATTCAGTCAATCCCAATTTATCTTTCAGTGTATGGAAATGTGATTATTTTTATGCACAACAAGAAATAATATTTCAGTTGAACTGGTTGGTAATTATAGGGGAATATTGAAGGTCAGTACTAAGATGTTATTATTGTTTAGAAATTTCTTGATTCTGCATAGTCAATTTCTGAAAATGAGATTAGAGTCCTTTTTTTCTCTTCAAAATTGTTGGATCGTAATCCTGAGCATTGAGAATTAATGCGATATTTTGACATAACAACTGATTTTTGTATGTAGTCAATTTCTGAGAATGAGAATTTTTTATAATTCCATTCTTTTTTTTGCCTCCAAAAAATGAATCGTAATCCTGAGCGTCCTGAATATTAGAATCAATGCGATATTGCTATATAACAACTGATTTTTGTACGTGGTCAATTTTTGAAAATAGGCTTTTTTTTCGAATTCCAGTCCTTTTTATGCCTTCAAAATTCATGGATCGTAATCCTGAACATGGAGAATCAATGCGACATAACAACTGTTTTTTGTACGAAGGCAGTTTGTGAAAATAAGAATTTTTGAAAATTTTAGTACTTTTTTTTTGCCTTCAATATAAATGAATCGTAATATTCAGCATATTGATCAATACGATATAACAACTGACTTGAAATGAATATTGGTCATAAATGCCCATGTTCCATCATTCATCCGATATCATATTTGAATGACCATCATATTGATGGTTCATTTTGATTTGGCTAACCATAATGAGCAAAATCAATATTTTGCTCAATGAATGTGACCCGCTTATGTGAAAAGTTTCGGTGCATTTGTTTTGATTTTTTTTATTATTTCACTAAATACGTTTTTGAATCAAATTAATTTTCGTAAGCATGAAGGAATCTGAACAAATTTAGCATATACATTTTTTCTCGAACCCATCTGATAATAGTCGATCCTAACTGATATTTCTCACAACTTCGCAACCCTCTCTAAAATCGGTTTTATTGCCCATCATAAAAAGCGAGTTATTTCTTTCAAAACATCTGGTCAATCCGTCCTAGAAAGATACCTAATACCATCTCTGTACCTGTCTTTCGAGCTCGAAGTTGCTGCATTGCCAAATGTTCGAACAACCGTTCGTACAGTTCGCTGCGATTTCATTGGCTGGCGTGTAAGAATTGAATGCAGTCAAACGTATCTGAATTCTTACATGTGGTAGAAAAGGACGGAAAATCAGAAGAACGTTTGAGATTGCTCCACTCATCCTGAAAAGTGAAGACTTCTCAGAGGGGCTGGAGGGCGCTGAATAGGTAAACTTTGACAGATGCGCTCAAACGCACGTGGTACCATTACCTCTTAACGGCATAACGTGTAAAATGTATATCGAATATGGAAAATCTGATTACACGTCATTTTTAGGTTCTATTAAAACTATTAACAATAAACGTTATTATTTAATAATTTAATTTGAATAAAGGATTTCGAGATATCATTGGTACTGCCGGATTCATTCTTTACTGTAGAGGGTATAATCCAATACGCGCTTTTTCAATATCAATCAAATAATGTATTCGTATAATGTTACATTCAAATAGAAATAATGGAACTATCTTCAAATCTTTCAAAGTGTGCCAGTTTTTCATACTATCTGGGTGGTCGAAGAAATGCGGATTTAGATGCATTCGAATTGTATTCACCAGAAACCAGTCAGGGAGTCAGGTTTATCACTCTGGGGTTGAAAAATAACAGTGGTGGGATTCTGTAACGGCAAGGCGAAGCGAAAACGTGACGAAACGACAGTTTTGCTCGGTTCGATATTCTGTAAAGGGATTCGGCAATAGTCGTGTTTGCCGAAGCAAAGAACGACCTCATGACGATAACGAAACATTTTAGGGTTCGTTGTCATTACGAAAAGTCCGACGACGTTTTTGATTGGTTTACGTTTACCACGTGACCAAGTCTTAAGCGTCATATTATGACACTTGAATGATTTCGATTTCGAGGTTATAATTTTGAATGTTTTGCTCCACAATATCACAATTCTTAATATTAAGTTTGAAATTCATTCTATTAATTATTGAAAAATTGCGTTATGAAAGTTATCTTCAAGAAAAGAACACACACATTTCTCAAAAAATTTCCCTTTATTTTGGGTCTTCTCAGAATCATTAGGGAATTTAATTCTTCCTTGGAATACATGGTTAATCAATTTAGTCACTTCACTAACACAACGACTGACCATGGGTTGACTTACTGCTAGCAAATATTCTTGTCCGCGTTGGTAATTTCCACTGACAAAAAATCTCAGAGTTATCAATATTCGCTGTTCAAATGGCGTTCTCGTGTTCCTCCAATAATTATCCATAAATGGTTTCAATTCATCGAATAGAACGTGAACTAAATGTTTCGACAAACGGAAAACGTCTATGAATCTCTCATCCGTTAAGTTAAATGGATCACTTCTATCTCGAAGAAATCTATTCTCCTCTCTTGTAAGAGTTAGACGAACTCTTCTTGAGATTTCCTCGTCGATGATCAGAATCATTGAAAACATGATGAATATTTCTTTAAACCTATACACACTATTAGTTGACTCCCCGAACTTATTTTGTAGTATGGGTAGGTTTTGTAACTGGAATAAGAATGAAGGTTTTAAATTATAACCCATTGAACGAGGTTCCATTTCGAATTTCTTCCAGTGCTCAAATAAGACTTTTTGTAATACTCAATATTTGCATTCAGGTGCTGTATTCAATTAGCTAATTCATTCTTAATGATAAACTAAACAGTTTAAAATGGTATGAAACCCTTTGTTAAGTAACTTCCAATGAGAGTCATAAATCAAAATATAATTTCTGACAATACTCAAGTTAAATACTGTGGATTATTCAAAGGACATTACAGCTAGAGTCCATAAAAGGGACTCTTATCTCATTGCTCTTATTAGAGATTATCTCAGGTACCTCATATGTCAAAACCTGCAGAATCCTACAGTAGCTTAAATATCTACTTATTTGCAACGTTGCCAATGTTCCTTCGTGTAAAGTCGGTAAGCTCCGACAACGAAACTAAAAGCGTAAAGATAACGAAACGATAAAGAAAAAGACGCTTACAGAATACCGCATTCGCTTCGCTTAGCTTCGCTTCGTAACGTTATCGCTTTCGTTTGATATGATAACGAAAGTTACAGAATCCTACCCCAGATGCGGGTGTAAGTCGCTTCGACCGGCCTGGTGTGTTTGCTATTTGATGCGTAATATGTAGAAACATGACCAGATGGGGAGTGTTTCGTCAATCTCTGGAAGACAAAACATTGTGAACAGGGTACGTGTTATTGAGCTATTTGAAAAAAATGGAAAACTGATATACAGGCTGAATCTTTTACTCGAACATACAGGGTGTCCCGGGAAGAATGCGACAAACGGATAGCATGAAATAAGGTAATCACTCTTAAGGGAATGTTTATTGCCCACCCTGTATGACCGTGCCAAGCAGAGATTTAGATTTTTTTTTGTGAATCAATTCTTGGTGTACGCAAAAACGAAAAAAAAACATAATGTTCACGTACAGGGTGATTCAATATTCACGAAGATAGAAAAGATCTGAAATTTTTCTAGTCCGGATCTGATTTACTTGATTTCAGAAATATTGAGGGAAGGGGATAGTCAAGAATTACAAAAGTTCAAAATTTGAAATTATTCGGTCGATTAGTTAAAGAGTAATTGAACTGTGAAATTTCAGTCAAACGATGAGCATCACCCTGTATATCCCAAACGAAGGCACTCAGGCGATTGAAACCTTTTGATACGAGTCCTCCATGATGACCTTATTTCATGGTATCCGTTTGTCGCATTCTTCCCGGGACACCCTGTATATTTCAACCGAAGATTCCAGAGGTCAAAAAAACCACTATGAGCCAAAAGTAGGGTCCAAGCAAAAAATGGTATATTTATGATTTTCAATATGGGAATGAATAGTGATTTGTTATTTGACTCAAGCAATACAGACTTTTCATTTTTTTTCTATTATTGAATATATTTAGCCATTCAGAGGGTCGTTAATATCGTTATAGGAGCCGTTTCTAGTTGAAAATTCATACCTTTTTTTTTAATAGGAAGGTACCGTGTTCTGCTTCTAGTTCGTGGTAAACAGAAAAAAACTAAATCAAATGACATACTCCATATAGTTTGTCAGGCCACCGGGAGGGGGGGAGACTGCGATTTTGGCAGTATTTTCTAGATAAAAATTCATAACTTTTTTCTTTGAAAGAAAAGCGTGTTCTGGTTTTAGTATATTAAACAGAAGAAAACTGAATCAAATGACATATTCCATATAGTTTGTCAGGCCTCGGGGAGGGGGAAGACTGCGATTTTGGCAGTATTTTCTAGATAAAAATTCATAACTTTTTTCTTTGAAAGAATAGCGTGTTCTGCTTTTAGTATATTAAACAGAAAAAAACTGAATCAAATGACATACTCCATATAGTTTGTCAGGCCTCGGGGAGGGGGAAGACTGCGATATTGGGGGTATTTTCTACTAAAAAATTCATAACTTTTTTGCTTGAAAAAGTACCCTATTCTGCTTGTAGTATGTGGTAAACAGACGAAAATTGAATAGAATGACATACCACACATATATAAGAGGAAAACAGAAGAATTTCCAGGCTATACGATACGCTGTAAGCTACAATAAAAAAGAGAAGAAAATGATTTAAAGAACACATAAAGCAGATTCACTAAGTTTGAACATATTGAGACTGAAAAGCAATTTAAACGAGTTTGAACAAAGGATAATTTATTCGAATTCAAAATTTTCCACATCCTCAATACATAACACCTATTGCTTTCATCTGCAGTTTTAATGCTTGAAAGAGGTCTAATGACCAGAACCGGACGTGTTTTAGTGGTTATTGAAAATGAAGCATTAAAACGTACTGAAAATTTTATAAAATCATAAAATCTATTCTACCATCTATTTTTCTCGATGTTTTGTCGCGATAAATTCCACACCATTTGTATTGTTTGTCCTGCTTTTTATGTAATCAGTCAAAAAAATGTCGATCAAATACAACGTCTTACAAAAGTTTCGCTGTGGTCTCATTAAACACAAGATTTTTCGACGGGGAAAACCCACATTACCGAAATTTCAGATATCTGATTTCATCAACGACCTCCAGATACACACATAATATAATCGCGATGTGGCGGATATATTGTGAGTCCAATCGAATAGATTCAAAGAATAATGGATACCAAGATGAAATTCGAGACAAGTCATTTCACTATTCACCCTTATACATATAAACCTAAAATTTCATCAACATCTGACAGATATTTTCTGATATTTCAAATTTTATCTAACATTTATTATTGATTCACTAGCGGATGTATTCATACCCATTCTGCTCATTTAATCGGTCCATTGCAGTGCTAGTGATTTTCAAATTTCAATTCATTGGATTAGTATCATTCGAATAACCGAGAAAATGAATTTTCAGATAGCTTAAACTGATATCTTCAACTTCTGACTAGTGTGAGGTTTTCGTATTAGTATGCTACTCAAGAAGTTTCAAGTTTGTGGCTTATTTTTTTTGTTATCGCGTGAAAAGACAGAATCAATTTACCTCAGATTATTCATCAAGGATTCTATTCCAATCGTTTGAGATCATTACTACTCGATATTCGAAAATTACGGAATTTTGATTCATTCAGAATAAATGTTGAGTTTATTCAATAAACATATGTCATGAAAAAGCCGAACTATTCGAAATATGCGATATTCTTCACTTGTTCAGTTCTCAATACCACTTATACAAATATAACAATATCCCATATCGAATAGTCGCAATAAGTCCCAGTGATCTGACAACACCGCAGGGATCGACGAGGTTGGCCGAACATGTCAGCCGGGTATATGTGGGAATGAAAAATCGGCGGTACGTGACGGGTCTCAAAAAGAGAACCGAATTTATAACTTTTTTGAATGGAATTTTTTTTCCCCTCTCTGGTTGCCTAATGAGTTATATTTTCAAACAGCCGATTTTTGGTATATACACTCGTAGAAAACACCCGGATCACATGGGTCTGAGGTAGCCTGTCAAATATAACGGGACTGAATATGTGTGTTGGATATATATATATATATATATATGTATATATATATATATATATATATCTATATAACCACGAAAGTGTGAAGGGAAAAAAAAAAAAAAAAAAAAATATATATATATATATATAAATATATATATGAAGGTGACGACAGGATTTTTACCTTGGTGCTCCCACCCGGTTGATCCTATATAACCACGAAAGTGTGAAGGGAAAAAAAAAAAAAAAAAAAAAAAAAAAAAGATATATATATATATATATATATATGTATATATATATATATATATATATATATATATATATATATATATATATATATATATATATATATATATATATATATATATATATATATATATATATATATATATATATATATCTATATATATATATATATATATATATATATATATATATATATATATATATATATATATATATATATATATATATTTATCCAACCGACGTATTCAGTCCCGTTAAACTTGGCAGGCTACCTCAGACCCATGTAATCCGAGTGTTTTCTTGGAGTGTATATATGAAAAATCAGCTGTTTGAAAATATAACTCCTTAGGCATCCAAAGAGGGGAAAACTTTTTTTTCATTCAAGAAAGTTATATATTAGGTTCTCTTTTTGAGACCCGTCACGTTCCGCCGACTTTTCATTCCCACATATACTAGACTGACATGTACGGCCGCCGCTGTCGATCCCAGCAGTGTTGTCAGATCGCAGGGTCTTATCTCGTCTATTCGATATACGATATTGTTATAATTGTATAAGTGGCGTTGAGAATTGAACAAGTGAAGATAATATTGCATTTTTTGCATGGTTCTGCTATTTCATGAAATATGTTTATTGAATCTCAACTGTTACTTTGAATGAATGAAACTTGGTGAATGCATGGAAATGAATTCCATACATTCATCTATCCTGGGAGGCTTCTTCCCTTACATGATTACATGAAGTGTTTAAAGTACTAAATTCTTCTCCTCTTCGGACCATATGTGGCGTTTCTGTTTTATTTCTTTATTTTAAGTGACACGTCAGTTGAAGAAGTATCAAATATAAGATTTTTCTTGAAAATTTCTGGGCTTTTCACTGCCATTATATTAAACAGAACCTATATAAACATTTAATATTCCTGCCTGCTTTAGAAGGTGTACAGGGTGGGCAAATTTCGATATTTTAGCACTACAACTTTTAATGAGCACAGAGAAATTGAGCTTTTTATTACAAGAGCAGTGTCCTTACGTTAATCTGATTATCACTATGCTTTTCACTTATTTCTACCAAATTCAAATCTAGATATGTTTAATGAATTGTTCATCTAAAAATTGATTCGGAAATAACGAAAAGATCCATAAGATCGAATTCTTCAATCGAAGGTCTTGTTATGAGATGGATGTATCAGAATATTATTTTCATAGGTCTCCAGAATGAATAAGTACCATTTTAAATAGAATATGAAACAACGCATATATGATTGAACTCAACAATATAATTATGAAGGGAACAAAAAAATATTTAACGTGATAACGACAATAATGCACAGTCGACACATCTTCTCGATATTTCGCACCGAATTCAATAGATGAATATTTGAAACTGTGTTCAAGCAACTTAGGAAATTTTCTCCGAGTTCATTTATATTTTCGAAACTCTTTTTATGGAATATATCTAGATTCGAATTTTGTAGAAATGAGTAATAAGCAAAAAAATAATCATATTGCCGGAAGGACACTGCTCTTGTTATAGAAAGCTCAATTTTTATGTGCTCATCAATAGTTGAAACCATAGAAATATTGAGACTCTCAGGTAACAAAAGATTTTTAACCATTTTCTGTTGTTTATTTTAATACAAACCATACGATGTTATAAATTTTTTAAATCAGGAAAAATTAAGCTTTCAAAACATGGCATAGAAATTGAGTGTTCCTTTTGAAAAAACATAACTTTGGGTCATAGCTTCGTAATTGAAAACCCTTTCGAAAACACGAGCACGCCACTGGATTCTACGTAAAAAAGTGTCTGTATAATGTTCAAATATCGGAGAACTAGCATCAGTATTAGCGGAGAAAAAAAAGTTTTTCGATATCGCCATTTTTCCAATTACTCGAAAACAAAAGGTGGCCAAAAATAAATTCTACCCTTGTTAGTTTCTCAGAACAAGAGACCGAGAATATAGGGTATCAGATTTTGTCTATCACCTCAGGTTCAGAAGTTGTAGTGCAAAAACATCGAAATTTGCTCACTCTGTTTGTGAGGAGCAAATCAAATTTTGTCTCAGATATACAACATAAATTAACTATTGAACTGCTCAAAATAGTCATCATTCATTCTTCATTGCAATTAAGTTTTGAAATCATAATGCAAACGTGTTTTTTCAGATCTAAATCAGAAATATTTCTATGCAAAATAACGATTTTTTACCTTCTGAAATATATGAAACACTAAATATTAATTATTCATAAAACTTCAAAAATCATCGAAAGTTTTACTTTCACATGGCAAATATCATATTGTGAACTTCAGACAATGTTAATTATCGGTGGGCACCAAGATCTATGAATTTATGCCAAATCTAACGATGTTAACATCGTTAGATTTGTCCCTTTGATCACATTTGAAGAGCACCATTTATCAGTTGAAAAATTCTGAAAAGAAAATACTCGGCAATGTTCAATTCAAAAAACTGTGTGGCCACCAAATTTATATGAAGTTCACAGATTATAATGGATAGGCTTAAGGATGATTTGCTTTGTGAAACTGAATTTTTTGACTATTTATATAGTTTGATGAGCAATTTATATATCATGTTAACATTATGAAAGGGAAATAAAAGCAATTTTATTTCTCATGGAAATCTTCATGATATACATTTAAAAATCACAAGATTGTATCATAACTATAATAACTAATTGCAATAAAAAATGAATGAAACACCAATAGATTCTAATGAAAAAAGCGCGTGTAGAATGTTTTTGTTTCATTACTATAGCACTAATGATAAAATATCATGGGAAATATTCTTCATACTTCATTTTCAACTTCTTGTTGCTTTAAAACAGATATACAGAAAGGCAGATCAAGAAACATATGAATGGACGGACAGAAGTACGAAAAGACAATCAGACATACGGATGGAATGACATACAGAAAAACAGGCATACTGACGAAAGGACAGACAAAGAATTTGACCTATGATTTTTCATCAGGAAGTCGAACTCTATCGTTCGAGATAATTTTCGGCTTATTACGCGGAAACGAAAACTTTCCTCGAAAAATAAGCGAGCAAGAACTATTTTTCTCATCTTTAACATTCTGTGTGATTCGAATCAGGAATGCATGTATGGGGTCCTCGGGAAAAATTAAAATATTCTTGGCTAGGAATAACTTCAAATATATTCAAACTATCTTCCGATCTGTTGATGCCTCATCGGTGCACATTGCTTATTTTATTGAACCTCTCTTTCAATGTCGATACCTACAGAACAGATTTCAGTTGAGGCATAATTTGTATCACTAAAATTAGTGAGGCTATAATAAAATATAGCTTCAAACAATATCATGAACTAATGAAATTGTCTAATGGAGTAATCAGAATCTATTCTATGGAAAATGTAATAATAATAATACTCATAGCTGTCGCAATTTTACTATTCATTTGATCCGCGTGGAGATATGTAGTTCCTTCACTTCTCAACACAAGTTATACCAGTTAAACGATGCTACAATAACACGAAAATTTCACGCTCTTTTGAATGTCGAATAAACAAGATCGAATTCGACATGCGAGAACGCCCCACTCTGTATATAATTGTTATGGTCAATCAACGTCTCCAGTCCCTCAATGTAGTAGGCCGAAAATGAAAGGCAACCATTTCTATATTAGATATTTCATGCTATCTGCAGATGAACCTGAAACTAACACTTGGCAACTTATACAAGCCCAGTAAATACGGCCGTCGTCATGAGAAATACTCATTTGGAATTTTCTGTACGCAGCCCGAAAATCATATATTTCAGCTATTTAAATTCTATGGAGGTGATGTATGTAAGGAAGGAACACGTTTTCATGATTTGATTCTTGTATGAAAATTAGAAGGAGTATCTAATGTATATGGAAATAAAGTGATTAATCTATCTATTTCACAATAACGAACAACATCTACGCTTTGTTCCATCAAAATCGTAAGAGAATGAAAAATTGTATCGTCATTCGAAAAAATTCTCTCACGCAGGCGGCATCGGAGGTTAGACCTCCTTCAAGCGTGAAGACGCTTGAACAACAACAATTGTTGAGGGCATTCAGAGATCGGCGACAAACATCCAGATAAAAATTTTAATCGTATTTTTGACTCGACGTGGAATTTTTTTTCGTATCAATGAAAATTTGGAAGTACCAGTTTAACCTCCGTTGCCGCCTGCGTGAAAGACTTCTTTCGAATGACGAAACAATTTTTCATTCACTTACGATTTTGTTCGAACAAAGCGAGATGTTTTTCGTTGTTGTGAAATAGATAGATGATCACATTATATCCAAATACAGTTTATACAGAATGGAAATGGTGTGCTAACCTCTATCTTCAATAATTGTTTTCCTGAACAATATATTTGAAGAATTCAACTTTGTTATGGTTTTCCATTAAGTTTTGATGAAAAAATATCTCTTGCAGAATTTATATATTGTCGAAACGTTTCTAGTGTCACTAGATCTCACCAGTTCTCATTTCACATCAACGAGTTAGTGCACCATAGAATGAAATATTCTAAGATTTCGTGTGTCTGTATTGAAAACTTTCAGCTTCGGTTTATTTAAAAAAAAGTATATCTACTCTACTCTTTCGATATTCTTTTCCAAAGTTGAATTACATATCTGAAATATCTTTTTGACAAAAATAATTTCGAACATTATGTAGAGTAATAGTATTCGATGTTTAGTCAGAGCAGGCACAAATATCAAACACCATAAACTCGCCAACGCATTATTTGAGCTGTCCGGAATGTATCTTGGAAATGAGGCTGATTTCGAAAAAAACTTGAACTACTCCTTCTAATTTTCATACAAGAATCGAATCATGAAGTCGTTTTCCTTCCTTACATACATCACCTGCATATAATGCAAATAGCTTGAACATATGATTTTCGTGCTTGGTACAGAAAATTCGAAATGAGCATTTCTCATGACGACGGCCATTTTTACCGGGCTTGTATAAGTAGCCAAGTGTTAGTTTTAGGTTTATATACAGATAAGATAAAATATCTAATATCGAAATCGTTGCCTTTCATTGGCGGTCATGCGGTCAACCACATTGAGGGACTGGAGACGTTGATTAACCATAACAATTATATACAGAGTGGGGCGTTCTCGCATGACGGGTCCGATCTTGTTTATTCGATAAACAAAAGGGCGCCAAATTTTCGTTTCATTGTAGTATCATTTAATTGGTATGAGTTGTGTTGAGAAGTGGAGGAATTATGTCCGCGTGCAGTAACTGCATAGTAGAAATTGCGACAGGTATGAGTATTATTTTTTTTTGAATAGAACAAACTCTGATTACTCCATGAGACAATTTCTTTAGTTCATGATATTATTCGAAGCAATAACTCATTATAGCCTCACTAATTTTAGTGATACAAATTATGACTCAACTGAAATCTGTTCTGTAGGTATCGACATTGAAAGAGAGGTTCATTACCTATAAAATAAGCAATGTGCACCGATGAGGCATCATTACAGATTGGAAGATGGTGTAAGTATATCGAAAGTTATTCCTAGCCAAGAATATTTTAATTTTTCTTCAGAACCTCATACATGCATTCCTAATTCGAATCACATAGAATGTTTAAGTTGAGCAAAATATTTCTTACACGCTCGTTTGTCGAGGAAAGTTCTCGTTTTTGAATATTAAGCCGAAAATTAACTCAAACGATAGAGTTGCGAATCCCTGATGAGAAATCGTAGGACAAATTCATTGTCTTTCCTTCCGTCCGTATGCCTGTTTGTATGTATGTATGTATGACATTCCATCCGTCTTTTAGTACGTCTCTATGTCCGTCCATTTTTCTGTTTCTTGGTGAGCATTTCTGTATATCTGTTTTCAAGCTAGAAAAAGAAAGTTGAAAATGGAGTATAAAGAGAAGTTCTCATTACATTTTTTCATTGGTGCTATAGTTATGAAACAAAAACATTCTACAAGCGCTTTCTTCAGTGAAATCTATTGGTGTAACCATTTCTTCATTGCTATTAGTTATTATAGATGTTATAAATCTTGTGTTCTTTGAATGTTGATCGTAAAAGTTTCTATGAGAAATGAAATTGCTTTTTATTTCCTTTTCATAATGACAACATGAGATTAAAATTTCTCATCAAACTATATAAATAGTAAAAATTCAGTTCCACATAGAAAATCACCCTAAAGCCTATTAATTATAATTTGTGAACTTCAGATATATTCGGTGGCCACCAAGTTCTCTGAATTTAACAGTGCCGGATATTTTATTTCGAAATTTTTCAACTGATGAATTGTACTCTTTGAATGTGACCAAAGAAAGCATTCTAACGATGTTAAATCCAGAGATCTTGGTGGCCACGGACAATTTCCATTATCTGAAGTCTACAGATTAAAATATGATATATGGCATGTGAACGTAAAACTTTCGATGATTTTTCAAGTTTGATGAATAATTTATATTTAGTGTTATATATATTTCAGAAAACAAAAAATTGTTATTTTCCAAAGAAATTTTTCTAAATTACATCTACCAAAATACATGTTTGTATTATGACTTCAAATATTCATTGCAATAAAAACGAATGATGATTATTTTGAACAGTTCAATAGTTAATTTATGTTTTATATCTGAAATTTGATTTGCACCTCACAAACAAAGTGTACACCTTCTAAATAGGCAGGAGTATTAAATGTTCTATATAAGTTCTGTTTCAGATAATGGCCGTGAAAAGCCCAGAAAGTTTCAAGAATAATCTTATATTTGATACTTATATTTCAAGGCTCTTCAACTGACGTGGTCACTCGAAGAAGTAAAACGACATATATGGACAGGAGAGGAGGAGCAGTTAGTACTAATACACGTCTAGAATCATGTAAGGAATAAGAAGCCTCCCAGAAGACATGGATGTATGGAATTCATTTACAAACATGATGACTGAGATAGAATTGAAATCCTGGTATATAAAGACTACCAGCAAAAATAGAGTGTAATTGAAAATATTTGATTGAGAATGAAAAGTATTTTTTTTTTTGTTATTTTCGAACCTTGTTTGCAGACTAACAGTTATGTGATATTTTGAGTTTTTATTATAATTATATTTTCAATGAGTTTTTTAATCAAGTACCCGCTCACAATATTTATTTCACTCACACATTCTTATTTTTTCAGATTATTTCAGATCTGAGACAAATTCTAAGAATATTTATTTTATTCAACAAGTTGTAACTAAGAATTAGTTTATTCCAATTATCGATATAACATTTATATCAATGATTTCATTTCAATTCATTCTTCTTAGTTCCGATATTCCTATGAATTTCACAAAAAAATTTCAATATTCCCTTATAACACTATACCAATCTATTGTATTCTTTCCTAACACTCAATTGATTTCAAACCGTTCTTTTAATGATTGGCCATCATTTTTAAAATATTTTTGATTGTGGAGCATGGTTCTTATTCGGTTCATTCATATATTATTTTCATTGTTTATATATGTCACTGACAAAACGATATAAAATAAAGTTATATCATAGGTATAAATCATTGAACTTGATTCTATACTCATCATGACTGCGCCCGACAGAATCGATTTTGAACGACAATTACTCATCAATTATTCGAATTCAATCGCTTGATAATATTTTTTTTTCCAAAATCCGAAGATCAAAGTCTTTCGAGAAAAATGATAGCATGCAGCTCTCCTGGAAAAGGCAGCAAAAAGAAGCTGCACTACACAATAACTCAAGTTCTACACAGGGTGATTCGAAATTTAGGGTATAATTTGGGGAAATAAGTTGGTATGACTCATTTGCGGTCGTTTGAGTCATATTCATTGATAACCCGAAATCCACAGTTTCCGTGTTATTTGAGTTCTTTTGATTCTTAAAAGATTTTCTACCCCAGTTCATTTTTCGTCTTTATTTTCCACGATAATCCCCATTCGATAATAATTTCACTTTGAAGTTATCTGAACAGTATATGTTTGGCATGCAAATTTTGATTTGCCAGAAATATTTTCGAATCTGGCCAATTCACTTCTTCTGTTTTCAAGAGAAGCATTCACTTTTATTGTTTCGTGCAATCATAGACAGGAAAACTATGAACAATTTTCGGAAACAGATATGGAACTTTTTTTCTCGCAGTTTCGTTGATTGATAGGCGTGAAATCATTTCTCAATAAAATGAGTGTGCCGCATACTCTAGGCTTATTGTTCGTATATTCTCGAACGAATCGCTTCCTCATCGAAGGATAGATATTATGACAGAACGTTCTTCGAGCCCAGTGAGAAGTACAGCTCCAACAACTTCGGATTTTTACGTTTGAGACAGATTTAGAGCCCGTTCACATGACGAGCGGTCTACGCGCGGTTGAATGAGCGGTTGATAATTGGATACCGTTCACATGGAACGCGGTTGCCAAGCGGTGACCGCTCGTTTCAGTAACGGCCCGTATTCAGTTTGAATTCTACATTTCGGTTTGAATCTGGATTCAGTATCAGATTTAGGTGAAAATTAAACTTTTTTAAGTTTTGATAGGTAATTATAGATCGAATAGTTTCTATTATTCATCAATTAAAACTGATCCTACTTAAATCATCTTCGAATTTGCCGATGACATCGTCCTAATAAGTAGCAACATGCAGGAATTGAGCGAGATGTTAAAACAACTTATTGATGCTCTGAAAAAAGTCGGTTTGAAAATTAATGTTTCGAAGACCAAACTTATCAATAACATCACAGAACACATAAATATTGACGGCACACAACTTGAAAATGTAGAAGAATATATATATTTAAGACACTCAATAAGAATCGGCAAAGAAAATCAAACAGCAGAGATAAAAAGATGAATCAGGCTTACTTGGATGGCTTTTGGAAAGATGAAATATATATTCAGGAATAACGACATCCCAATAAACCTTAAAAGGAAAGTTTTCGATGCCTGCATATTACCGGTAGCGACATATGGCCTGGAAACTATGGCAATAACTAAAAAGACCGCAAACCAGCTGAGGGTGATGCAGAGAGCGATGGAAAGGACTATGCTCAATGTCAGTCTTAGAGACAGAAAAAGGAATGAAGAAATCCGACGAAGAACTAGAGTCGTAGATATTATAGCGCGTATTGCAGAATTGAAGTGGCAGTGGGCAGGACACGTGGCTCGACAGGACAAATCGAGATGGACATATAAAGTAACACACTGGCGACCAAGAACAACGAAACGCAGTGTAGGTAGACCACAGAGAAGATGGCTTGATGATATAAAGCAATATGCGGGAAAATAAATGTTTTCTCCTATCATTTCAGAATATCAAAATAAATATAACACAAGTACAACATCATTATTTTCCAAAATGTAAATTAAATTCAACACAAACAGCAGCTAGAATACAGTTGTTCAAAGTTTTTCAATAGACTGCCTAATGAAATCAAAGAAATAAATAATTATAAACCATTTAAGAATATAATATTTAAGTTATTGTTGAGAAATTATAATTAGAACCATATACCTAGTATAGTAGATTTCTGCTGTTAAGTGGTAGGTGAATGTTATTTTGATACTATTTCTCTTCATTTGTATTTGTTCTACGTGTATCTCATGATTTCTAAATAAAGAGCTATTATCATTTTTATGTGGTCACATAATACATTTTTTTTCTTCATTAGTATCTCCTTCACAGGATATGATGACGAGTTCTTCCCAAGCCCGTCTCCTTGAGTTTTTATCCGAATAAACACTACTTGTTATGTCGCATATTACAGTAAAATTCTCAATTTTATCTATGAATAATTTAGGAGCGTCCGGTTCCATTTTGAAATATTTCTGACCGAACGGATCGAAGGAAAATACATAAATACGTCTCTGGCATCTATCAGCGCGTGCCCGCGCGGTCATCTGAACGGTTACATTAGAAACCTATGATCTCAAACCGCGCGCCAACGCGCGGTTACTACGGGCAAGCTCTAGAACCGCGCTCTACGCGCGGTCCATAAAACCGCGCGGTGGCATGTGTACGCTTCGAAGAAAATTCATGTACTTGTAAACGCGCGGTTTCAAACCGCGCGGAAACCGCTCGTCATGTGAACGGGCTCTTAAATAAATGCTATATGAAAGAACCTCTTAGGTTTGAGATAATTTGAAATCATACTTTATACGTTTCATTTAAGTCATTAAGAAAATTTGTACAACTTATAAAATTTTCCATGTACCTCTGTTCCATTAAGCAGAATTTCAAGTTCTCCAGAAGAAAGCATTTATCACAACGACCTTCTATGGAAAAATACGATTAGTTTCAATAAGTTCTTCAAGTATGGGTGCTAGGTTCATAATCGAAAGGATCACTATTCAATCCTCATGACGACGATTCAATGTATCGGGTTTTTATAAGCTTCAAATCGTATGGTTTTTAGTTGTATATATCAGAAAAATGGAATATCCGATTTACGAGCTCTATAAGAACAATTGAAAAATGTTTTGTATCGACGTCAGTCCTATAAACCGGGTTCGTATAAGAAGTGCGGAATGTGAGATTCAAGTTTATATACAATCTACAGCGTTGCCACATTTAGGGTCTGGAGAAGTTGATTGAATATATCAATTATATACAGCGTGTTACTCTCGATATAAGCGCCCTCGCACTGGCCGAAACCTGAAGTTTTCTGTATATATTATGATGTTTCACCGATTTTTCACACCCGGCTGAAAATTTACCACTGGCATCCCCGAACGTCCCTGATCAAGAATATATGGTTAAACGCTACCAGACCCGGAGCCGGGTCTGACAACGTCAGTTTTGGACTGAAAAGTCGGTAGAGTATATCGATTTGGGTCTGTATAAGCGGTCAAACAAATCTATATATATATATATATATATATATATATATATATATATATATATATATATATATATATATATATATATATATATATATATAATAATAATAAGTCCCAGTGATCTGACAACACCGCAGGGATCGACGAGGTTGGCCGAACATGTCAGCCGAGTATATGTGGGAATGAAAAATCGGCGGTACGTGACGGGTCTCAAAAAGAGAACCGAATTTATAACTTTTTTGAATGGAATTTTTTTTTCCCCTCTCTGGTTGCCTAATGAGTTATATTTTCAAACAGCCGATTTTTGGTATATACACTCGTAGAAAACACCCGGATCACATGGGTCTGAGGTAGCCTGTCAAATATAACGGGACTGAATATGTGTGTTGGATATATATATATATATATATATATATATATATATATATATATATATATATATATATATATATATATATATATATATATATATATATAGATTTGTTTGACCGCTTATACAGACCCAAATCGATATACTCTACCGACTTTTCAGACCAAAACTGACGTTGTCAGACCCGACTCCGGGTCTGATAGCGTTTAACCATATATTCTTGATCAGGGACGTTCGGGGATGCCAGGGATAAATTTTCAGCCGGGTGTGAAAAATCGGTGAAACATCATAATATATACAGAAAACTTCAGGGTTCGGCCAGTGCGAGGGCGCTTATATCGAGAGTAACACGCTGTATATAATTGATATATTCGATCGACTACTCCAGACCCTAAATATGACAACGCTGTAGATTGTATATAAACTTAAACCTCACACTCCGCACTGCTTATACAAACCCGGTATATAGGACCGACGTCGATAGAAATCATTTTTTATTTGTTCTTATAGAGCTCGTAAATCGGATATTCCATTTTTCTGAAATAAACATCTAAAAACCATACGATTTGAAGCTTATACAAACCCGGTACATTGAATCGACGTCATGAGAATTGAATAGTGATCCTTTTGATTATGAACCTAGCAGTCATACTTGAAGAATTTATTAAAACTAATAGTATTTTTCCATAGGTAGTCGTTGTGATAAATGCTTTCTTTTAGAGAACTTGAAATTCTGCTTAAGGGAACAGAGATACATGAAAAATTTTATGAGTGGTACAAATTTTCTTATTAACTTGAATGAAACGCATACGCGAACGTAAGTGGTTCTTTCATATACAATTTTTTTAAATCTGTCCCAAACGTAAAAATCCGAAGTTGATGGAGCTGTACTTCTCACTGGGCACGAAACAGGTTCTGTCATATGTATCCTTCGATAAGGAAGCAATTCGTTCAAAAATATACCAACGTTGAGCCTAGAGTATGCGGAACACTCATTCTATTGAAAAATGATTTCACGCCTATCAATCAACGAAACTTCCAGAAAAGAAGTTTCATATCTGTTTCCGAAAATTCTTCATAATTTTCCTGCCTATGATTGCACGAAACTAGTGAATGCGGAACTTTCTCTTGAGAAAAAAAGAAGTAAATTCGCCAGATTCGAAAATATTTCTGGCAAATCAAAAGTTGCATGCCAAACATACTATTCAACCTCAAAGCGAAATAATTATCGAATTGGGATCAACGTGGAAAATGAAGACGAAAAATGAACTAAGGTAGAAAATCTTTTAAGAATCAAAACAACTTCAAATTGAGGGTTATCAATAAATATGACTCAAACGACCGCAAATGAGTCATACCAACTTATTCTCCACGGTTCAAGTCTTATTTGGAATCATCCTGTATAGAACTTTAGTTATTGTGTAGTGCAGCATGTTTTTCTGCTTGTTACAGGAGAGCTGCATGCGATCATTTTTCTTCAAAGACTTTGATCTTCGGATTTTGAAAAAAAAAAAATTATCAAGCAATTGAATTCGAATATTTGATGAGTATTTGTCGTTCGAAATCGATTCTGTCGGGCGCAGACATGATGAGTATAGAATCAAGTTTAACGATTTATGACTACCTATGATATAACTTTAGTTTATATTGTTTTGTATAAACAATGAAAATATTATATAAATGAACCGAATAAAAACCATGCTTCACAATCAAAACTATGTTGGAAATGATGGCCAATAATAAAAAGAACGGTTTGAATTCAATCAATTAGGAGTGTTAAGGAAGAATACAATAGATTGGTATAGTGTTATGAGGAGATATTGAACGTTTTCTGTGAAATTCATAGGAATATCGAAACTAAAAAGAATGAATCAAAATAAAATCATTGATATAAATGTTATATCGATAACTGGAATGATCTAATTCTTAGTTACAACTAGTTGAATAAAATAAATATTCTTAGAATTTGTCTCAGAACTGAAATCATCTGGAAAAATAAGAATGTGTGAGTGAAATAGATATTGTGAGCGGGTACTTGATTGAAAAATTCATTGAAAATATAATTATAATAAAAACTGAAAATATCACATAACTGCAAGTCTGCAAATAAGGTTTGAAAATAACAAAACAAAAATAAAATGAATACTTTTCAGTCTCAAACAAATATTTTCAATTACACTCTATTTTTGCTAGTATTCTTTATATAGGAGGATTCTTATTCCTTACATGATTCTTGAAGTGTATTAGTACTAATTGCTTCTCCTCTCCTGACCTCATATGGCGTTTTATTTCTTTGAGTGATCACGTCAGTTGATGAGCCTTGAAATATAAGTATCAAATATAAGATTTCTGGGCTTTTCACGGCCATTATCTGAAACAGAACCTATATAAAACATTTAATATTCCTGCATATTGAGAAGGTGTACACTCTGTTTGTGAGGTGCGAATCAAATTTTGCCTCAGATATAAACATTAATTATTGAACTGTTCAAAATAATCATCATTCGTTTTTCATTACAATAAATATTGGAAGTCATAACACAAACATGTATTTTGTTAGATGTAAATCAGAAAAATTTCTATGAAAAATAACAATTCTTTTTCTTTCTAAACATATATAACACTAAATATAAATTATTCATCAAACTTAAAGAATCATCGAAAGTTTTACTTTCACATGGCAAATGACTTATTGAAATCTGTGGACTTCAGCTAAGGGAAATTGTCCGTGGCCACCAAGATTTACTATCGTTAGATTTGTTCCTTTGGTCACATTCAAAGAGTATCATTCATCAGTTGAAAAATTTCGAAATAAATTATCCGGCACTGTTAAATTCAGAGAACTTGGTGGCCACCGAATATATCTGAAGTTCACAGATTATAATGGATAGTCTTTAGGGTGACTTGCTATGTGGAACTGAATTTTTTGATTATTTATATAGTTGGATGAGCAATTTATATTCCATGTTATCATTATGAAAAGGAAATAAAAAGCGATTTCATTTCTCATAGAAATTTTTTCGATTAACATCCAAAAACCACAACATTGTATCACATCTATAATAACTAACAGCAATAAAAAATGATTACACAAATGGATTCTACTGAGAAAAGCTCCTGTAGAATGTTTTTGTTTCATTACTATAGTACCAATGATAAGAATGGTATGGGAACTTTTCTTTATACTCCATTTTCAACTTTCTTTGTGTAGCTTGAAAACAGATATACAGAAGGGCAGACCAAGAAACAGATGAATGGACGGACATACAGACGTACGAAAAGATAATCAGACATACGGATGGAATGTCATACATACATACAGACAAACAGGCATATGGACGGAAGGACAGACAATGAATTTGACTTATGATTTTTCATCAGGGATTCGCAACTCTATCGTTTGAGATAATTTTCGGCTTAACATTCGAAAACGAAAACTTTCCTCGAAAAACGAGCGCGCAAGTACTATTTTTCTAATCTTTAACATTCTGTGTGATTCGAATTAGGAATGCATGTATGAGGTTCTAAGAAAAAATTAAAATTTTCTTGGTTAGGAATAACTTTCGATATACTTACACAATCTCCCAATCTATAATGATGACCCATCGATGCACATTGTTTATTTAAATGAACCTCTTTTTCAAAGTCGATACCTACAGAACAGATTATCAGTTGTTTCATAATTTGTATCACTAAAATTAGTGAGGCAATAATGAGTTATTGCTTCGAACAATATCATAATCTAAAGAAATTGTGTCATGGAGTATTCATAATCTATTCTATTTAAAAATATAATAATAATTTTTACTATGCAGTTGCTGCGCGCGGACATTGTTCCTTCACATCCCAACACAACTCATACCAATTAAACGATACCACAATAACACAAAAATTTCGAGCCCTTTTGTATATCGAATAAACAAGATCGGACCCAAATGCGAGAACTGTATATAATTGATATGGTCAATCAACGTCTCCATTCCCTCAATGTGGTTGACCGCAGATGAAAGGCAACGATTTCAATATTAGATATTTTATCTTATCTGTATATAAACCTAAAACTAACACTTGGCTACTTATACAAGCCCGGTAAAAACGGCCGTCGTCATGAGAAATGCTCATTTCGAATTGTCTGGTGCCAGATCGAAAATGAAATATTTAAACTATTTGCATTATATGCAGGTGATGTATGCAAGGAAGGAAAACGACTTCATGATTTGATTCTTGTATGAAAATTAGAAGGAGTAGTTCAATTATTTTTCGAAATCAGCCTCATTTCCAAGATACATTCCGTACAGCTCTAATAGTGTGTTGGCGAGTTTATGGTTATTGATATTTGTAACTGTTCTGAATAAACATCGAATACAATTACTCTACATAATGTTCGAAATTATTTTTGTGAAGATGATATTTCAGACATATAATCAGACTTTGGAAAAGAATATCGAAAGAGTAGAGTAGAGTAGATACTTTTTTTGAAATAAATCGATGCTTACGAGTATATCTGACCACTTTCAATACAGACACACGAAATCTTAGAATATTTCATTCTATGGTGCACTAACTCATTGATATGGAATGAGAAGAAGAATTTTTTCGAATGACCAACAATTTTTCATTCTCATACGATTTTGATGGAACAAAGCGTAGATGTTGTTTGTTGTTGTGAAATAGATAAATTAATCACTTTATTTCCATATACAGTTGATACTCCTTCTAATTTTCATACAAGAATCAAATCATGAAGTCATTTTCCTTCCTTACATACATCATCTTCATATAATGTAAATAGCTTAAATATATGATTTACGAGCTGCGTACAGAAAATTCCAAAAGAGTATTTCTCATGACGACGCCCGTATTTACTGGGCTTGTATAAGTAGCCAAGTGTTACTTTCAGGTCCATATACAGAAAAGATGAAATATCTAATATAGAAATAGTTGCCTTTTATTTTCGGCCTACCACATTGAGGGACTGGAGACGTTGATTGACCATAACAATTATATACAAAGTGGGGCGTTTTCGCATGTCGAGTTCGATCTTGATTATTCGATATAAAAAGGGCGCGAAATGTTCGTGTTATTGTAGCATCGTTTAATTGGTATAAGTCGTGTTGAGAAGTGAAGGAACAATGTCCGCGCGCAGCAACTGCATAGAAAAAATTGCGACAGGAATGGGTATTATTATTATTACATTTTTTTATAGAATAGATTCTGATTACTCCATGAGACAATTTCATTAGTTCATGATATTGTTTGAAACAATAACTTATCATTTTCTCACTAATTTTAGTGATACAAATTATGAATCAACTGAAATCTATTCTGCAGGTATCGACATTGAAAGAGAGGTTCATTGAAATAAGCACCGATGATCTAATATTGAAATCGTTGCCTTTCATCTGCGGTCAACCACATTGAGGGAATGGAGACGTTGATTGACCATAACAATGATATACAGAGTGGGGCGTTCTCGTATTTGGGTCCGATCTTGTTTATTCGATATACAAAAGGGCTCGAAATTTTCGTGTTATTGTGGTATCGTTTAATTGGTATGAGTTGTGTTGAGATATGAAGGAACAATGTCCGCGCGCAGCAACTGCATAGTAAAAATTGCGACAGGTATTATTATTATATTTTTAAATAGAATAGATTATGAATACTCCATGAGACAATTTCTTTAGATTATGATATTGTTCGAAGCAATAACTCATTATTGCCTCACTAATTTTAGTGATACAAATTATGAAACAACTGATAATCTGTTCTGTAAATATCGACTTTGAAAGAGAGGTTCATTTAAATAAGCAATGTGCATCGATGGGTCATCATCACAGATTGGAAGATAGTGTTAATATATTTAAAGTTATTCCTAGCCAAGAGTATTTTAATTTTACCCTAGGACCCCATACATGCATTTCTAATTCGAATTACACAGAATGTTAAAGATGAGAAAAATAGTTCTTGCGCGCTCGTTTTTCGAGGAAAGTATTCGTTTTCGCATAATAAGCCGAAAATTATCTGAAACAATAGAGTTTCGACTCCCGGATGAAAAATCATAGGTCAAATTCTTTGTCTGTCCTTCCGTCTGTATGCCTATTTGTCTGTATGTATGTCATTCCATCCGTATGTCTGTTGACATGATATATAAATTGCTCATCAAACTATATAAAAAGCCTCTCAATTTATTATTGCCAGGTATTTTCTTTTCAAAATTTTTCAACTGATGAATGGTGCTCTTCAAATGTGATCAAAGGGACAAATCTAACGATGTTAAATTCATAGATCTTGGTGCCCACCGACAATTCACATTATCTGAAGTCCACAGATTTCAATATGATATTTGACATGTGAAAGTGAAACTTTCGATAATTTTTGAAGTTTGATGAATAATTAATATTAAGTGTTTTATATGTTTCAGACGGAAAAAAATCAATTAGCATAGAAATTTTTCAGATTTACATCTGAAAAAACACACAATTGTATTATGATTTCAAAACTTAATTGCAACGAAAAATAAATGATGACTATTTTGAGCAGCTCAATAGTTAATTTCTGTTTTATATCTGAGGCCAAATATGATTTGTTCCTCACAAACAGAGTGTACCGGGTGGGCAAATTTCGATGTTTTAGCACTACAACTTTTAAACCTGAGGTGATAGACAAAATCTGATACCCTATACTCGGTTTCTTTTTCTGAGAAAATAGCAAGAGTTGTATTCATTTTTGGCCACCTGCTTTTATTTTCGAGTTATAAACGAAAATTGGAAAAATGGCGATATCGAAAAACTTTTATATTTCCGCTAATACTGACGCTAGAGCTCCGAAATTAAAACATTATACAGGCACTTTTTTACGTAGAATCCAGTTATGTTTTTTCAAAGGGGAACACTAAATTTCTGTGTCATTTCTTGAAAGCTTAATTTTTCCTGATTTCAAAAATATATAACATTGTGTGATTTGAATCAAAATAAATAACAGAAAATGGTCAAAAATCTTTTTTTAACTAAGAGTCTCAATATTTAACTTTAATTTTGGGTCGAAGCTTCGTAATTAATGACCCTTTTGAAAAAACAAGACCGCTACTGGATTTTACGTGAAAAAGTGCCTCGATAATGTTTCAATTTCAGAGCTCTATCTTCAGTATTTTCCCAATTTTCGCTTATAACTCGAAAACAAAAGAAGGTGGCCAAAAATGAATACTACTCTTGTTACTTTCTCAGAAAAAGAGACCGAGAATCGGTATGAGATTTTGTCTATGTCTAATGGTTTAAAAGTTGTAGTGCTACAACATCGAAATTTGCCCACCCTGTACACCTATTGAAGTAGGCAGGAATTGTAAATGTTTTATATAGGTTCTGTTTGAGATAATGGCAGTGAAAGCCCAGAATGTTTAAAAAAAAAACTGATATTTGATACTTATATTCCAAGGTTCTTCAACTGACGTGGTCACTTAAAGTGAAGAAGTAAAACAGAAACGTCATATATGGCCAGGAGAGGAGAAGAATTTAGTACTTCAAACACTTTGAGAATCATGTAAGGAATAAGAAGCCTCCCAGAAAACATAAATGTATGGAATTCATTTCCACGCATTCACCAAGTTTCCAGAATGATGACTAAGTTAGAATTTAAATCCTAGTATGTATAGAATTCCAGCAAAATAGATTGTTAATAAAAATATTTCATTGAGACTGAAAAGTATTAATTATATTTTCAATGAGTTTTTTAATCAAGTACCCGATCACAATATCTATTTCACTCACATATTCTAATTTTTCCAGATGATTTCAGTTCTGAGACAAATTCTAAGAATGTTTATCGTATTCAATTTAGTTGTAACTAAGAAGTATTAGTATTAAACTTATTATAAATTAACAAAATCATAATATCTATTTTGCCATCCTTGATGTTTTCTCGCTATAATGGTCGATCAAATACAACTCATCTCACAAAATTTTCGCTGTGCTCTCATCAAACACAAGAACTCATAACCAAAATTTCAGATAACTTATTTCATCACCTAACTCCAGATTCAGACATAATATAATCGTGATTGGCGGATATATTGTAAGATAACGATATTTTCTGAATTTAATTACAATCGTTTGAGATCATTTCTACTCGATATTCGAAAATTACGGACATTCTAACAAATTTTCATTCATTCAAAGTAACAGTTGAGATTATTCAATAAACATATTTCATGAAATAGCTGAACCATGCGAAAAATGCAATATTATCTTGATTTGTTCAGTTCTCAACGCCACTTATACAATTATAACAATATGGTATATCGAATAGACGCGATAAGACCCTGTGATCTGACAACACCGCTGGGATCGACAAGGTGGGCTGTACATGTCAGTCGAGTATATGTGGGAATGAAAAGTCGGCGGAACGTGACGGGTCTCAAAAAGAGAACAGAATATATAACTTTCTTGAATGAAAAAAAAATTTTCCCCTCTATGGATGCCTAAGGAGTTATATTTTCAAACAGCTGATTTTTCACATATACACTCCAAGAAAACACTCGGATCACATGGGTCTGAGGTAGCCTGCCAAGTATAACGGGACTGAATACGTCTGTTGGATAAATATATATATATATATATATATATATATATATATATATATATATATATATATATATATATTTCTACTCTTGTGCTAACGAAATATCAGATCTTTTTTCGCTAAATTTGTTGATGTTCTTGTTCATTGCTTTCTTGAGAGCTATTGATTTGTGTTCAAATAAGATCTTTACAACTCTGTATTTCGGTATGTACTATTTTTACATGTTTTGTGGTTGCCATATTTTTGACTGTTTTCTATTGCTATTGTAGAGTCCTGAAGAAGGTCCCCATCGGGATCGAAACGTCGACTAAATGAAATAAAGAAGAGTGAAATTATAACACTTATCAATTTTCCCACACCCCTTATCATACTTATAACTATTGTTGTATATTGGGAATTAAAATTGTTGATATATATATATATATATATATATATATATATATATATATATATATATATATATATATATATATATATATATATGTTATAGATCGTATATTCAAGCTGAGATTATTTTGTTGTTGATATAAATTTGAATTGATTCGATCCAATAACTAAATTTGATACTATATCTTTTATAATTTTGCGCCGACTATATATCTCAGTAGGGTTCAATTCAAATTCAATTATATATTTTTTTTAATTTAATTAATATTTTCGAAATTCACTAACTATAAAAAAATTCTTATCTAATAACTAAATTTATATTAATCTAATCTTATATTTACGTATTTAAATCTTCATCGACCTCATCAGTGTTCTATGTTATGGTATGGTATCGTCTTCTATGCTCCTAACCTCGAATCCAGATTATAACCTTAATTTGTATTAATTCAAGTTGCATTGTTTTGAATCCATTTTCCATTTAATATTGCTCCACTGCTTCAACTTGCTTGAATGCAGGGAAATTTCTTCTTGAGATTGATTAAATATTTTTCCACTTCTTCTCACAATGATTTTCAGGTACGTATTTAACAATTTTAATATCTTGCAATTTTTCGTAAATAAATTCTTTCGTTTATCAATTTTTTCAGGTATATTTCTTGAGTCAGGTGATGTGCTCTCAACAATGGTTTTTTACTGACTGACTAGCTGTCATTCGGCTGGGCTTTATATAGCTTTTCAATTTTTTCTTGAAATCAAGATTGCCTTGGATGTCAAAAAATTTTCCAAATATGATGCTTTTGAAATTTTCTCTTTTGAGGTAAGTTTTCCTTCTTCAATCTTGATCTAGTTAATTTCTTCATTTTTTTCTCCATCTTTTGGTACCACATATGTTGCATTCGGTCGATTCGAAGTTACAAAATTTTCAAATATTCTATATACAATTTGGAAATTTTTCTAATATTCACTTTCTTTGACCTAATATTCAAAGATTTCTATCTATAACTCCTAAAATCTACTACATATTTTTAAATTATACTATAATCTAATGAAATATATACATTTTTGTATGTTTGAGACATTAATTACTTTGGAATCCCTGATTTATCATTCGATATCCTATCCCTATCCATTTTTTACAATTTTATTAGGAATTTCAGCTAATTTTACATTTTTGAGATTGCATCTAGATCACAAGCTATTTCATGAAAATAAACATAGGAAATATAAAATAAATGATTATTTTTTATCATTTTGAATGAAAATTGAATATTCAGTCTTTTGACTCTTTTAACATTATTTACATGATATATAAATGGTTCCTGATACTTGAGTTGAATATCTTTTGTTGATTTTATCAAATTGAACTTGAATTTCATTAATATTTTCATTTTGTTTCAGATCCTGAGATGTTTTGAATGAATATTGATATAGAACTTTAGAAATATTGGATTTATGCTACTTTTATAATGTGCAAGTGAATGGAATAAATGAATAAAGTTACTCTACTTTCTTTAAAATTATTGGTTCATATCAAGATAAAATTTATTATCTATTTGATGAATTTGCTGTAGTTTGCGAAAGATAGATTCTGGTAACGTATTCTCATTGATTTTATAAGTTGATAATACCATTCCATAACAATATATATATATATATATATATATATATATATATATATATATATATATTGTTATTGGTTCATATCAAGATAAAATTTATTATCTATTTGATGAATTTGCTGTAGTTTGCGAAAGATAGATTCTGGTAACGTATTCTCATTGATTTTATAAGTTGATAATACCATTCCATAACAATATATATATATATATATATATATATATATATATATATATATATATATATATATATATATATATATATATATATATATATATATATATATATATATATATATATATATATATATATATATATATATATATTGTTATGGAATGGTATTATCAACTTATAAAATCAATGAGAATACGTTACCAGAATCTATCTTTCGCAAACTACAGCAAATTCATCAAATAGATAATAAATTTTATCTTGATATGAACCAATAATTTTAAAGAAAGTAGAGTAACTTTATTCATTTATTCCATTCACTTGCACATTATAAAATTATATATAGGTATATATTGTAGAATACAGACGTGAACTATTGTGCTCCTCGAGTTCTTTTATTTCCCTGGTATTGTTCTTACTTTAGTGTGTGAGCAGGTAAAGAATTAGTTATCTTTTGATTCTGTTTACATTTCCAATCCGAATAACCGAGTTTTGTTGATTCCTTAGGATAATTTTCCTCAGTTGTTTTTCTTTTATTTTTGTTTACATTCGCCGATTGTCCGCGTGTGTGAAGCGGTTCATTCAGCGCAGCGCTCCGAGCGCAACGCTAGGCTTGACCGACGGTTCCTACGCGGTGTGTTACGGTGATCCTTGATCCATTCTATCTCACTTTCCCTCCGTGGCCCTCCAACGTCTGTGTAAGACTTTCTTATAGGCCCAAGAATGTGAAGAGTCCTATTTGTATCCTCCTTTCTCATATCACGGTCGATAAATATAAATATCAGTTAAGGTGATCGCACCCGCAGAGTTCCAATAAAATGAATAATGATGAAGTGGAAATAACCACCAAACAAATTTATGAGGAGATCGTGAAAAGCAGGAATGAATTGAGAGGCTCCATTGAGGCTAGTGAGGTGCGGGTACTACTGAAAATCGAATCCCTGAACAGCAGGATAAGAACTTTGGAAAAAGAAAATCGTCAACTGAAAAATAAAGTAGAAATTTTAGATAGAGAGAGTAGAAGGAATAATCTGGTAATTTTCGGACTAAATAGTGTTCCCAGAGAAGTATCTGTTGATTTTATCAGCAGCCAAATAAAACAATTGCTGGATGTGCAACTGGACGAATCCAACATCAATAACCTATACAAACTAGGAAATGCTGAAAATAGCCCAATTAAACTTGAATTGGTGTCTATGTTGAAAAAACGGGAAATCCTGCTAAACTGCCGTAAATTGAAGGGATCAAAAATCTACATAGCCAACGACCTTACTGAGAAACAGAGGGGTGAATATAAGATTTTGAGAGAGCACCTCAGTCGGGCAAGAGAGGATACTGAAAACAGCTGCTATATTAAAGGAAACAAATTATATGTTAATAACGTCGCATATACTGTTGAGGATCTAAAGTACGAGACGGAACCAGAACCAAGAAGTTATAGTTCGCCACCTACTCCCAATATAACATCCAAACCAGCATCGAATCAAGAAGAAAACACCAAAGCACCTACCTTAGAGCAAATTCAAACAAACACTGGAGAGGGGCAAACAAGTCAACTTGTAGAAAAGCAAAAACCATCGAGCCTACAGCAACATTCTAACACCCCAAAAACAGGTACCATAAGGAAAACCACTAAACCAGCTATTGCGCCGTTAACCAATGAAACAGTTCGAGATAGACTTAGATCAAATAAGTAGATGGTAATGGTTTAGCTCAGCTCAATATTCTTTCACCGTTTTGTTGCTCATACGCTGATTATCTTTAGTTGGGCTGAAAAATTTGAGGGTGGGTACGTTTCAATTGTTTAATTGTTTGTTTATTGTCTTTTTTCGTTTAATGCCTACATAAAAGGTTTCATCTTCATGCGTGCTCTCATAAACTTAAATCGATGGATCCTTTCATAAGAGATGTCAATTTCTCAAAAATGGATACTTTAGAAGTTGACAACGCTGTACAGTTCAATCAAGTAATGTGTAATACAGAACACAAGACAATGTTTAAAATTCTTCACCAGAATATTAGAAGTATTTCAAAAAATATTGATGAAATGGATGTATATCTCGGTCAAATCAACACGCATTTTGAGTGTATAATTTTGACTGAAACGTTTCAAATAAGCGATCCAGGATTGTTCTGCAGGAGTGGATATGATTTAATTTATAGTAATGGCGGAATTAACAAAAACGATGGTGTTATTGTATTCCTGCTGAACAGTCTTAAATATAAATCGAATATAGTGTCTTTGGGGGTGTGGAGTGTTGTCGAGATAGAGATAAAGATGTCAAAAAATGAGAATGTCCTCATAACAGCTGTATACAGACCCCCATCAACTTCCTTGGAATCATTCGTCCAGAGCTGGTCAGGATACCTAGAAAAAATAAAAAATAATGAATTCCAGCATCACATTTTGAAAGGTGACTTTAATATTGACATACTGGTGGAAGATCAGGAAATATCTAGCGATTATCTAAATGTACTATCTGAATATAACTACGTCTCAATGATAAACAAAGCTACAAGGGTACAAAATAATTCATCAAGTTGTTTAGATCATATTTTTTTGAGAACAGAGTCAGAGTACGTTAGAGAAGAGAGCTTACCAGTTATAATTAAATCAGGCATCACCGATCATTTTATTACATTATTGGTGATGGTTTTCAAAGTAACGGGAAAAAAGCAAAGCGTTGCTTATAAGAAATACATAGATTATCATAAATTGAAATCGGAACTGGGAGAAACTAACTGGTCAATTATATGTGATGAAACAAGGATTGAAGATGCGATGGAAGCTTTCACCGAAAAATTGATTGGTACAGTCGGAAAACACACTAGGATGATAAAAATTGAGAGGAAATCAATCAAGAGGAAAGTTTGGATAACAGATGGCTTGGTGAAATCCATTAATACCAAAGAAGAACTGTATAAAAAATATATTAAAAATCCTGAACTATACAAAAGAGAATATGTAACATATAAAAATCAGTTGACCAGGCTGATAGAAATTACAAAAAAAAACTACTATGTCAGAAGTTTAGAAAAAAATAGAAGTAACACGAAAGCACTATGGAACACTGTGGAAACTCTACACAACCCCCCCGAAAACAAGAGATATCAAAAATTGAATCAAAAAATAACATTTTAGTCGAAGATGAACAGGAGATGACTGAAATCTTTAACAACTATTTCATAAATGTGGGGAAAACACTAGCAGAAAATATAGCCCCCTCACTTGAAGCCACACCTGAGGGAGAACCAGTCCCAAACTCGTTTTTCCTGACACCCACTACGGAACAAGAAATCAGGACAACGATTGATTCACTAAAAAATGGGAAAGCACCCGGATACGATTCGATCACCGCCGAAATGCTCAAGGAAATATCAGAAGAAATTTCAATCCCCTTGGCACATCTGATAAATAGAATATTCTCTACTGGATTTTGTCCTTCACAATTCAAAATGAGCATTGTAAAGCCCCTCTTTAAAAAAGGAGAGAGGACAAAACCGGAAAATTATAGACCCGTGTCACTCATAACGAATATAACAAAAATTTTTGAAAAAATAATCAAAGGTCGAATGACACAATATCTAGATAAATATCAGATGATCTCGGATAGGCAATATGGCTTTAGACGGGGGAAGTCTACCCAGGATGCAATCGCGAATATAACATCAAGAATATATGAAGGTATGGAAGACGGTTTGATGACAATTGGTATATTCCTCGATCTCTCCAGGGCGTTCGATACAGTTGATCATGAGCTGCTTCTGGGGGCCTTGGAGGAGTTGGGATTCAGGGGCACGGTGCTAAAATTATTCAGAAATTACTTATCAAATAGAAAACAATCAGTACAAATTAGAGACAAAATAAGCACTAGGCAGACAATCAGCTGTGGTGTACCACAAGGCACCGTCTTAGGACCCATTCTTTTCACCATTTACATAAATAAACTACTTACCTTGAAATGTGGAGGGGAAATCTTTAGCTTTGCTGATGATACGGTTGTATTATACAAGGATGACTCATGGGGTAACCTGAAAAATAAAATCGAGATGGGTTTTGGAAATGTTTTGAAATGGTTCGACCAGAAATACTTCACAGTAAACTACGATAAAACCAAGTTTATGCCATTTGTCATCTATAAAAATAATTTACCTCGGTATGAAATGATTTCAATTCAAAAAAATGATACAGTTGAGCTTATACATTCCACAATTAGTATAAAATATTTGGGAGTAACATTAGATCGACACTTGAGATGGGATGTGCACGCTCAGAATGTCGTTAATACTCTAAGGTACATGCTCCCGATATTCAAATGTTTGGGAAAGGTATTGAATACTCACCATATGAAGGTCCTATATCACGCATTAATAGAATCCAGATTACAATATGGGATTCTAGGGTGGGGAGGCGTAGTTGATATCCACCAAAAAAAGATTGAAATTTTGCAAAAAAGATTCCTGAAGATAATATTCAAGAAACCGTATAGGTATCCAACAGACGAACTATATAGAGAAGCGAAATGCTTCGATCTGAAACAATCATTTTTTTATTGTATCCTAATTAACCTATACAGAAACAGACACAAACTGAAAACAATAGAGCACAAGTACACAACAAGACAGAAAACCAATTTTGATATTCGTACGAAGTCCTCAAAAAAAGCGGTAGGACAGCGATGTTATACTTACCTCGCACCTCGACTCTTCAACTTCTTACATATAAGTATGAAGGAATTCATCATTCGCACCAACTCTATCACTTTAATTAGAAAAAAGCTAAAATCGTATACATTGGGTTTGGACAGAAAAATAATTCACGATATATTATGAGTACAGGACAGTTGGTTGAAAATTACTGGGTTATTGCCCCCCTGTTGAGTCCGGTATTGAATGTGTGATCTCATCATATCACCAAGCAGCAAAATTTATGAGTGGACAGGAAGGACCCAACGCACAACCTAGGTTTCTGTGGGTCCACCTGTTTATTCGTGAAAATCATTTTATGATGCTGATATTCGTTAATATGATGCAGGAGCAATGAATATTGTTGGTGTTATATTATGTTGTTGATATTGTATTGTCTAAATTAGGTGTTTTCTTCATTTACGTCATCATCGTTGTTCCTGAAATTCTGTGGAGATCAGTTTTTTCAATTGTTGTTATACTTTTTAAATTTACTTTTCTACCCACGCACAAGTTTTACTTTTGTGGGTCTTCTTATATTTATTCACCATTTGTTATATTATATATATTGTATACTTAATTTCAAATTTTTGGCAAATAAATATTATTATCCCCCGACTTTTGCCTATACGCGTAGGATTTCTCCTCGCCGTCGGCTTCTCACTCCTCGCTAAGAGGAACATTCACTCAATCCCAGATATTTAAAATATCAGAAGGGCAGAGCTCGGTCGTGTCCGGTCGTTGTGGTCCCCCTGGTTCTCGTCGAACTTCTGGTCCTCTCACACGTGATCCTTGGACCTGTCCTTCGCTTCCTAGGAATTTTCTCACCGTCCTTGCAGTACCTAAAAGAACAGCTTTTTGCATTATATTACATATATACTCACTAAGACCTAGTTGCTTGATATTTCTCTTGAGATTTTTGGGTACTATTCCTGTTGTTGAGATGATAATTGGAATAGTTCTCGTTGATATCATTCCCCACTGGCGCTTTATCTGAAATTCGAGGTCCCTATACTTTGAAATTTTTTCCACCTCTTTTTGACGCATGTTGTTGTTATTGGGTATTGCTACGTCGATGAGTATTGCTGCCTTTTGATGTTTATCAACTAGCAATATATCTGGCCTGTTGTGAGGGACTGTTTTATCAGTCAAAACTGTACGATCCCAGTACAGTTTATAGCGTTCGTTCTCCAGGATGGTTTCCGGTCGGTATTTGTAGTATGGCACTTTCTCAGAATGAATTAGTGTTAATTTAGTTGCCATTTCTTGGTATAGTATCTTTCCTACTGCATCGTGTCTCTCTTTATATTCATTTCCTGCAAACATTTGACATCCTCCCGTGATATGTTGGATTGTCTCATTCGTTGGACAGCCATAACGGCATCGATCGTCAGTAATAGTTCGATCCTTTATGATATGCTTGCAGCAATTTCTTGTTGAGATCACTTGATCTTGGATGGCTAAAAGAAATCCTTCCGTTTCTGGATACATCGCACCTGATGTGAGCCAATAGTTCGACGCTTCAATGTCGACATGATCCTGGTTCACCTCGTTGAAATGTCGTCCATGTAGGGGCTTTTCTCTCCATCTTTGCATTTTTTCTTGGATTGTCTGGTGGTTGTATGACAATTGCTCCTTGTGCAGTTGCAAAGGTGTTGATTCGTCTGCTTCACACAGTACTTTGTAGATCTCTGACGTGCCTGATTTGTCTTTGAAGTATGTTCGTAGGCATTCAATTTGACCATGGGCAAGTTCCATGATGTCCAGCAGACCTCTGCCTCCTTTATTCCTCGGCAGTGTCGTCCTCTCAATGCTACTTTTCGGATGGTGCTTGTGTGCTTTCGTCATCAAGGTTCTCATTTTGCGTTGCAGGTTTTCCATATCTGTTTTGCTCCATGGAATGATACCGAAAGAGTATGTGAGAATTGAACATGCATATGTGTTGATGGCTCTCGTCATGTTCTTGCTGTTGAGGTTTGTTTTTAAAATTTTGTTGATTCTCCTAATGAACTCAGTTGTTAAGTCTTCCTTCATTCTTTGATGGTTTATTCGTCGGTTTTGTTTCATTCCTAAGTATTTATAAAAATCGTCCGATTTCATTGCTTCTATCTCCTGTCCATTGGAGAGAGCTATCGGTTCATCTTGGATTTTTCCACGCACTACGCTAATCGTACGACACTTGTCCAATCCGAATTTCATCCCCACGTCTTTCGAAAAATTTTCCACTAGTTTGACCATAATTTGCAAGTGGTTTTTGTTGCCTGTTATAAGTTTTAGGACATCCATGTATAGCAAATGATTGAGTGCAATGGTATTTCTATTTCCTTTGACATTGAAACCCCTTTCAGTAGCATTCAGTTGTTTAGAAAGGGGGTTCAGCGCCAAGCAGAATCATAAGGGACTCAATGAATCTCCTTGGAAAATTCCCCTTTTTATTGGAATCTCTTTAGTAGTTATGTTCGCCGTAGAGAGTTCGATATTCGTTCTCCAGTTGTACATTGCATACTTCAGAAAGTTTATTGTAATTGGATCGATCTTGTATATTTCCAAAATTTTTGTCAACCACCCATGTGGAATAGAGTCGAAGGCCTTCTTATAGTCAAAATATGTCATAAAAAGATTTCTGTGTTTTTTGAAGGCTTGGTTACATATGATGGAATCTATGATCAGCAGTTCCTTCGATCCTAGTGCATTCTTGGAACATCCTTTCTGCTGTGCTGTCATTATGTTATTTGTCTCGCAATGCTTTTAGATACGAGATGCTATACATGATGTGATGATTTTATATATTGTTGGTAGACATGTAATGGGTCTGTATTTCGATGGATCCGCTGTGTGTTCCAGATCCTTCGGTAGGAGATAAGTGGTCCCTGTTGTTAAAAATTTGGGCATTTCCGTTGGATTCCTCATAACCTCATTTATGGTTTCAACTAGCCTGCCGTGTATACACCAAAATTTCTTCAACCAAAAGTTGTGGATTCCATCTGGGCCGGGTGATTTCCAATTGTGTGCGTTTTTCAATATTTCATGGAATTCTTCTATAGAAACTGCGTTATGCGGCATGTGTTCTATTGTCTCACAGGATTTCTCTTCACTTCTTATCCAATCAGCCTGGGAGTTGTAGGGGGTTGGTGAAGCCAGTTGATCTGTCCAAAAATTCTCAATATCCTCGACGATTGGATAACTTCCTGGTGTTGCTGACATATTGTTGTTTAACATCCTATAGAATTTTCTTTCGGAGTTTTCAAAAATTATATTATCCTGTTTTCTTCTATAGCTCTCATTGTATCTTCTGAGTCTTTCGGAGTACACACTAAGTTTTTGTTTAAGTGTGTCTAAAATTTGTTGAGCATTTTCATTGTTTGGATCATATGTTGTATGTTGCCGGTGACGATCCATTATTATATTCACCATTTTTTGTAATTTTCTAGACGGCGAACCTTTTGCAAATTGGGTGAGCCTCCCAATATCTTGGCGGATGCTGTGCACTTTATTTTCTAGCCTTTTTTGCCAATGTGGTTTATTTTGTTGTTTTTCTCTAGCTGGTTGCTGACTTTTAGGTTTTGGCTTCACACCTAGCACTGTTGCTATTGAAAATGCTGCACAGTATATGATGAGGTGTAATGATTCGAGATCATGGTAGTCAGAAAGATACTTTGGTATAATCTCCTTGTTGGTCATGACCAGAAGATGAGATAGTTTCTTGGATGTCCTCAATCTTGGTAGAATCGGTCGTCTCAATGGATCTGTGCCCTCAAAATCTATAACGCATCTATTCATTGTGGCAGATAATCGCTCCAGTAGTTCTCTTTGGTCTTTTTCTGGATTATCGACGGGTGCAGCATATATATTCCGTCGTTGAGCATCACTTATTGCTATCACATCTGCGTTGTTTTGTTCCTCAGTGTTCATTTGTGCATTGATGTTCTGTTGGTTTTCAGCACAATCGTAGTTTTCTTCAATTGTCCTTTCGTTGTTGGTGAGGTCTCTATTCTGTAGCCTCAGTTGGACTTCATTTTTTATGGTGTTAAGTCTCTCATCGGGTACAAGTTTATTTCTCAATATGACCCGGTATTGGTCGGCTACTCTTTGCTCAGAAACTTGGAGTTCGGGATAGTTTCTTTGGAATTCTGCAAATAATTTTTGCCGGTAGCCTATTTTATCCTCTTCCATATTAGTCACTTCATAGTATATGCGCATGATCGTTTCATTTATCGAACTTGTCCATTTCATGCGTCTTCTTGGTAGACCTGCTTGGGTGAGTGCTGGTTGGGGATCCTGTGCAGCACCTTCAGCGGTCGGAGAAACTCGTGTTATTCTTCTCCTAGAATGTTGAGATTGTGGAGGCGTAGCATTTTGTTCGACAGACGCCCGTCTCCTAAGCACTCTGTCACCGACGTCCCGCATACTGTCATGTCCAGCGCCGGCTCCAGACACGCCCTGACGAACCTCAGGCAGCGGCTCTATATTCCTATTCCTCAAATTCACCATCATTCATGGGTTCCCCCGTGTCGTGGGGGAGACGGCCTTTGATCGCTTTTTACGATCCGCAGAGCTACGGTGGGAGAATTCTTGAGCTGCTTTCCACACGGCTACTTCCGTTACCCTGGACAGGGACCCTTCGACAGGTTTCAGCTTCCCGGGTCAGGGAGCTCCTGGAATCTGCGGTGGGCAGGAGTCGATTCAACTCTCCTGATAAGTGAATCGCTAGGAATTCACCTACCGCTACCCTGAAGAAGAACATCAAACGTTCCCAAGCTGCTAATATTATAACCAACTACATCAAACCTGGAACAAGGACTAATAATGTTTTCCAGAGAGAATTTTACCACTGTAAGAGGTACCTAAGTCAACATCAAGAATTGCTTGTGTTACGGGCTGATAAAGGCAATGTTACGGTATTGATGGATAAGGATCAGTACATAGAGCTCTCCAACACAATTTTGCTCAATGAACAATATTACCAACTTCTTCCTAACAGAGATCCAACCATTACAATACAAGGTAAATGTAATGCATTGATTAAGCGATGGGTCAGTGGGGGCCACATAACACAAGTACAAGGTAAATTACTGTACATTTATAATTCAATTCCCGCTAGATTCTACGGTTTACCAAGAATCCACAAACCCATTCTTGCCTTGAGACCAATAATATCATCTGTCAACACCCCCACTTCCAAACTGTCAGTTTTTGTTTCAGACATCCTGTCTAAATATCTTTCTTCCACCAGAAGTAGATATTTTATTGAAGATTCCTTTGCTTTTGCCCAATGTGTGAATGGTTTCCAGTTACCTGTTGCTTATGTCCTGATCAGCCTGGACGTTGTATCTCTTTTCACCAACATTCCTGCAGAGTTGGCAGTCTCAGCTGTTGAGAACAAGTGGGATACTATCAAAAACCACACTAGTCTACCAAAAGAAGAATTCATATATGCCATTAAGTTCCTGTTTTCTTCTAACTATTTTTTTTTTAATGGTAGGTTCTTCAAACAGGTGATCGGTTCCCCTATGGGTTCCAACTTCAGTCCGTCCATTGCTGAAGTAGTAATGGATTTCCTTCTGGACTGCATTCTTGTTAGCATTCCTTTTCACATTCCTTTCATCAAGAAATATGTTGATGATCTAATATGTGCTGTACCTAAAGACCAGGTTGCTTTCGTTCTAGACAAGTTTAACAGTGAACATGAAAGTATACAGTTTACGTTGGAGGAAGAAACAGCGAGTGGTGTCCCATTCCTGGATACAAGGGTGATTCGAACACCGGAAAATAGGCTGATTCTGGATTGGTACCGAAAGCCAACAAGTTCAGGGAGATACTTACACTATTTTTCCAATCATCCACATGGACAAAAGGTAAACATGATTTTAGGATTGAAGAATCGCTTCGAAAAAGTTGCCCATCCAAGTCTAAGGCAGCAGAATCTGAGGTTATTGTTACAATTGATGCTAGAGAATGGATACCCAAAGAGGTTGTTGTCCAGATTGATATACAATACCACTCCTTCGAGACAGCCAACGAATGGAGAGAGGGGCGCATCCACCACTGTGGACACTGAGAACGTAGATAGAATTCTGTACTCTTCTATTCCCCTAATAAATGGTATGACTAATGCATTAATTAACCTCCTAAAGACCACACAAATTGAATTGATTCCGAAATCTTATTTTAAAATTGACAGACTATACAGTCGAGTGAAAGATAGGATGACTGTTGATAATATGAGTGGTGTGGTATATTGTATTCCATGTTCAATATGTAGTGAGGTGTATATTGGTCAGACATCTCAGCTTTTGAAGAGAAGGATTGCTCAACACAAGAGCGACATCAAGAATCCAAATAAGATTTGTGCCCTAGCAGACCATACCCGGGACAAAGATCACCCAATGGATTATGATTCCACCAAAATTCTTGAATGTGCAGTTAGTGGAAAGAAAAGATGTTCCTTAGAGATGTACCATATTAAACGCCACACTTGTTCTATGAATTACAGAAGGGATGTAAACAATATTAGCTCCATCTATACTTATTTGATTCATTATGACCAGTTTGGTGGCAGTGAATTGGATGGATCAAATGGAATGAATATTTTCACAAGTTCTACAGTCGGGATAACGTAATAATGAAATCTGTGTTCCGAAGGTGCGTCAAGTTGGTGATCCACTCCCAGAATTTTGGTATCAAATTGTTTTGGGTATTTTGTGCCCATTTTGTGCCAATTTTTGCCGTATAAAAAAAATTTTGTTCCCATTCGGTTTTCGAGATATTTCGAGTTTTTTCCGTGAGTCACTAACTTGACGCTGTGACTCATACATGGAAATTTTCAAATTTTTTTATTTGGGTATTTTGTGCCCATTTTGTGCCAATTTTTGCCGTATAAAAAAAATTTTGTGCCCATTCGGTTTTCGAGATATTTCGAGTTTTTCCCGTGAGTCACCAACTTGACGCTGTGACTCATACATGGAAATTTTCAAATTTTTTTATTTGGGTATTTTGTGCCCATTTTGTGCCAATTTTTGCCGTATAAAAAAAATTTTGTGCCCATTCGGTTTTCGAGATATTTCGAGTTTTTCCCGTGAGTCACAAACTTGACGCTGTGACTCATACATGGAAATTTTCAATTTTTTTTATTTGGGTATTTTGTGCCCATTTTGTGTCAATTTTTGCCGTATAAAAAAAATTTTGTGCCCATTCAGTTTTCGAGATATTTTGAGTTTTCCCTGTCAGTCACTTACTTGTCAGACGGAAATTTTCTTATTTAGATAAATTGCGCTCATTTTGTGGCGTATGGTAA
This sequence comes from Harmonia axyridis, assembly GCF_914767665.1. Classification (NCBI taxonomy): domain Eukaryota; kingdom Metazoa; phylum Arthropoda; class Insecta; order Coleoptera; family Coccinellidae; genus Harmonia; species Harmonia axyridis. The sequence continues at coordinate 47,695,456 of NC_059501.1, read as the reverse complement.
AGTTTTGTTCCCCTACAGTTTTAGAAATATTTCTACTTATTCCAGTGCGATGGATAAATGTAGCCCACTTCATCGACGAGCATTGTATTATAAAATTATGCTTCGGATAAATCTGCATTTGCTTAACCTCATATGCAAATGCGTATAAATTTGTGTCTCAAATGATATATTTTTGCCTTGCAGAGCATATTTACTAATTTTCGGTTTTATTTGCATATTTTCAAGATGAAATTTGTTTTCAAACCAATAGAAACAGAACCGTACGTTGAGAATATATTTGACAAATCCCAACCAACTTTAATGAGCTATTGACTACTAAACCCCTAAGGAAGGGAGTGTTTGGAGAAAATATTTATCCCGATAGCTAATATTACTAACATCTGGTAAGTATTACAAGGGAACGCATAATCGATGTTAACTTGGTCAACTTCAAAAACAAAATAATCGAACAATGGCAGAGCTGATGAATCGAAACTGAAAGTGAATTAAGAGAATTCAAACGATGTTCAATATCTTTAACACAAAATAAAGACAGAAAAATAAGTCTGACAAACACATGTGTTTTCGATCCATTGATTGCAACAAATTTTGTGACAGCAAGTTTCTCGCTGAAATCAACCAAGATGAATTGAACAATATACACTTTTGAAACGGCCTTACTTCAAGGGGAGATTATACAGGTGATTGGCAACAAAAAATATCATATAACACATGGTCGAAATGTTGGTGGTTATTCTTCAATTTAACATTTTTTGATTTCACGGAATTAATCACTTTTTTCCATAAAACCAATTATATCTTATTCATTTCTGCGTCCTCATCGATTTTGATCATATATTCCGAAAGTGCATTAAATTTGCCTTGATATGAGCAGTCATGTGTGGCAAAAGATTTTCACTGACGAGTATGGTGAAGTGGTGAATCCAAATATTCTGAAGATAGCCAAATAGTCGTATCTTTCCAATCGTTTTATGAAAGAAAAACTATAAATGAGAATATGTTTTAAATGATCTTGAGAGATAATACTGAATGAAAAATCGTAGTTTCCAGATTGATAATCAGACCATTGAAGCATTTTTAACTATTAACTCCTCAACATCTCGAATTAATTTGAGTGTTTTAAGTCATGTTTGTTGTTTTTGTCTGAATGTATATTTCAGCTCCCTGAAGATGGACACACAATGATGACCGAAAGCTAGGATGGTACAATAAATGAAATAGATCTTATAGAGTTTGACGACCACACCCGATATCCTTAAATTGAGAATATGTTTTCTTTGCAGTAAAAACTTCTCCATTTTGAATGCTTTCGAATGACATATCCAGTTCTGTGTTAGCTACTTTCATTTTGCTGTAATATCATGGCTGACGTGATGACAATGAAAAAGACAAAAATACTCAAACTTTCCTTTGCTCTACTTCGGAGGTGCTTATGATTGGATATTGAAATAATTCACATGGAAATACTTATTTCTATTGAACTCAATGTTTCATAAAAAAATGAATTAATTTCTAGTTATTTTTACCGAATAAAATGATTAAATCAAATAAGTTCAACCGCCACCTGCTACTCGAAATAGCCATTCATGGAAAAGGGAAAAGCCACATGCGACTGTTGTTACCCATTTCCAACATGAATTGAGGTTAAACGTATGTTTGGGACTGATGAGGGGCGAAATTTTTGGTCCACTAATTCTTCCAGATCGTCTTAATTCTGAAGAATTCAACCAGTCATATTATACCAAATGCCTACCAGACAAAATGTTTGGTTTCAGAAGGATGGCTGCCCTGCCCATAATAGTCGGAATGTAGCGGAATTAATGAACCAATATTTCGGAATGAGTTGGATCGGAAGATACGGTCCAGTGAGATGGCCACCCAAGAGCCCCGATCTGACCCTTTAGATTTTTATGTGTGGAACACTTTAAAGAGAAAGTGTACAAATTCGCGTTCAGACTCAAGAAGATTTATTGAAAGAATCCACTCGTTGTGTAAACGAATGCATCAAAAACGTAGTGAACTTCGAAGAGTGGAGGGTTCAACAAGAAAAAGATGTGGCAAATGTATTAAACAAAAGAGAGGACATTTTGAACAATTATTTTAATGTTTTCATCTGTTTCGTTCATATTTTTTTGTATTCAATAATCAAATTTGGTTATCTTTTAGAATACCTGTTTATATTGTATGAAATATTAAGTTTGGTAGAAATTAATAATTTCAATGAGAATTATCTCACTATCCAATCGAAAAAAGCTCTGAAATAGGGCAAAGGAAAGTTTGAGTATTTTTGTCTTTTTCATTGTCATCGCGTTAGCCATGATATTACAGCAGAAGGAAAGTAGCTAGCACAAAACTTTGATATGCCGTTCGACAGCCTACTAAATGAAGAAGTTCCTACTGCAAAGAAAACATATTCTCATAAATAATTTTTCATTCATAAAACGATTGGAGAGATAAGACTCATTTCGCTCTCTTCAGAATATTTATATTCACTACCTCACCACTATCGTCAGTAAAACTCTTTTGCCACTCATGACTTTTCATATTAAGGCAAATTTAATGCTCTTTCGGAATATATGATCAAATTCGATGGGGATGCTTAAATGAATAAGATATAATTGGTTTTATGGAAAAAAGTGATAAAATCCGTGAAATCAAGAAATATTTAATGGATTCGGTCCTTACTTGGCGGAAATTCATTATAAATAAAATAAAACGAAGTAATTCCACTATATTATTTAATTGTTAGCAACAATTGTTTCGCCACACTGTGGCTTCATCCGGCTACATTTCTGAACTGATAAGAGTACAGAGGTTTTCGGAATCTTATATAGGAGCAAAATTGACAGAAAAATATTCGAAAGGGTATTATAAATTACAAAGTTATATTGGACAATTTGACGCCTGGGATTACCAAACTATCGGAAGAAATTCAATAAAGGGGATGAGTTTACATCCGTTTGTTCGTTCAACAGAACATTTTGGGTATTATACCCGTTTATTTCTAGGGATTCTAAGAGTGTTAGTCATCAGCTCTTGTTTTCTAAATGAAGATTTCAAAGTTGTTATTGAAGGTATGGTCCCATTCTTTCAAGTGATTAGCGTAGGTTGAAAACGAACTATCAGATGTATAACTCTTTTGGTGTTCCTTTATCCTTTTATTGAAAGATCTTCCTGTTTGTCCAATATAAACCATAGGGCAATCATTACAGGTTAACTTGTAGACATCGGATTTATTTTCTTTATCTGTTTTATCTTTATTGTTTTTAATGAACATCTCTAAGTTGTTACTTGTTTTGAAGGATATTGTGTAATTGAATTTTGTCTTCAGGTATTTAGCAATATTTTCAGAAATATTATTAGCATAAGTTAACGAAACAAATTTTTTAGTATCAATACCATAATTTACCTCAGGGTATGCTAGACTCAAAGCTTGCTTTTTTTGTTTATTCCTCAAAATTTGATCAATAACATGAGGACTGTAACCGTTATTCACAGCTATTTGTTCAATTAAATTTAATTCTTTACAAAAATTAGCATGATTCATAGGTATATTGATTGATCTATGGATCATACAATAGTATGCAGCCATTTTTTGGTTTAACGGGTGGTTAGAAGTAGCATGGATGGTAGTATCAGTATGTGTAGTAGTTGTGTAGTTTTTTCGTTAACTTATGTTAACAATATTTCTGAAAAGATTGCTAAATACCTAAAGACAAAATTCAATTTTACAATATCCTTCAAAACAAGTAACAACTTAGAGATGTTAACTTTTAACAATTCTTCATTTAGAAAACAAGAGCTTAAGACTAAGACACTCTTAGAATCTCTAGAAATAAACAGGTATAATACCCAAAATATTCTGTTGAACGAACAAACGGATGTAAACTCATCCCCTTTATTTAATTTCTTCCGATAGTTTGGAAATCCCAGGCGTCAAATTGTCCAATATAACTTTGTAATTTATGATACCCTTTCGAATATTTTTCTGTCAATTTTGCTCCTATATAAGATTCCGAAAACCTCTGTACTCTTATCAGTTCAGAAATGTAGACTGATAAAGCCACAGAGTGGTGAAACAATTGTTGCTAACAATTAAATAATATAGTGGAATTACTTTGTTTTATTTTATTTAAATCAAGAAATGTTAAATTGAAGAATTACCGCCAACATTTCGACCACGTGTTTTATGACATTTTCTGTTAGAAATCACTTGTAAAATCTGCCCTTGTTCAATTCATCTTGATTGACACAAACATTTGTTGCAAGGCCTTGAATCAATTAATCGAAAGCACATGTGTTTGTCAGACTTATTTTACCGTCTTTATTTTGTCTTAAAGAATATTGAACATCGTTTGAATTCTCTCAATTTACTTTCAGTTTTGTTCCATCTGCTCTGCCATTGTTCGACTATTTTGTTTTTGAAGTTGACCAAGTTAACATCGATTATTTATGTGTTCCCTTATGATACTTAACAGATGTTAGTAATATTAGCAATCGGGATAAATATTTTCTCCAAACACTTCCTTCCTTAGGGGTTTAGTAGTCAATAGCTCATAAAAGTTGGTTGGGATTTGTCAAATATATTCTCGACGTACGGTTCTATTTTGCTTGTTTCTATTGGTTTGAAAACAAATTTTATTTTGAAAATATGCAAATAAAACCGAAAATTAGTAAATATGCACTGCAAGGCAAAAATATCTCATTTGAGACACAAATTTATACGCACTTGCATATGAGGTTAAGCAAATGCAGATATATCCGAAGCATAATTTTATAATACAATGCTCGTCGATGAAATGTGCTACATTTATACATCGTACTGGAATAAGTACAAATATTTCGAAAACTGTAGGGGAACAAAATCCATACCATACGCCACAAAATGAGCACAATTTATCTAAATAAGAAAATTTCCGACCGACAAGTAAGTGACTGACAGGGAAAACTCAAAATATCTCGAAAACAGAATGGGCACAAAAATTTTTTTATACGGCAAAAATTGGCACAAAATGGGCACAAAATACCCAAATAAAAAAAATTGAAAATTTCCATGTATGAGTCACAGCGTCAAGTTGGTGACTCACGGGAAAAACTCGAAATATCTCGAAAATCGAATGGGCACAAAATTTTTTTTATACGGCAAAAATTGGCACAAAATGGGCACAAAATACCCAAATAAAAAAAATTGAAAATTTCCATGTATGAGTCACAGCGTCAAGTTGGAGACTCACGGGAAAAACTCGAAATATCTCGAAAACCGAATGGGCACAAAATTTTTTTTATACGGCAAAAATTGGCACAAAATGGGCACAAAATACCCAAATAAAAAAATTTGAAAATTTCCATGTATGAGTCACAGCGTCAAGTGGGTGACTCACGGGAAAAACTCGAAATATCTCGAAAACCGAATGGGCACAAAATTTTTTTTATACGGCAAAAATTGGCACAAAATGGGCACAAAGTACCCAAAACAATTTGATACCAAAATTCTGGGAGTGGATCACCAACTTGACGCACCTGTGTTCCGGACTATTTCTGTGAGAGGGGATTGGATGCGGTTCATGGAGCCTTTCAATAATCGCATTTGTTCTGAGTTCGGTGAGAGTGAATTACTGCGACCAAGTGTGATTTAATGCTATTCTATGTTTCATTTGTCATGTGCGTGTATTCTGTGGCAAGTCTGGTTGACAGCATTTTTGACAACCTCTCATTTTGTTGATTATTCTGTTTACCTTATTTACATATGATAATTGATTTCTACTCTTGTGCTAACGAAATATCAGATCTTTTTTCGCTAAATTTGTTGATGTTCTTGTTCATTGCTTTCTTGAGAGCTATTGATTTGTGTTCAAATAAGATCTTTACAACTCTGTATTTCGGTATGTACTATTTTAACATGTTTTGTGGTTGCCATGTTTTTGACTGTTTTCTATTGCTATTGTAGAGTCCTGAAGAAGGTCCCCATCGGGATCGAAACGTCGACTAAATGAAATAAAGAAGAGTGAAATTATAACTCTTATCAATTTTCCCACACCCCTTATCATACTTATAACTATTGTTGTATATTGGGAATTAAAATTGTTATTATATATATATATATATATATATATATATATATCAACAATTTTAATTCCCAATATACAACAATAGTTATAAGTTAGATAAGGGGTGTGGGAAAATTGATAAGTGTTATAATGTCACTCTTCTTTATTTCATTTAGTCGACGTTTCGATCCCGATGGGGACCTTCTTCAGGACTCTACAATAGCAATAAAAAACAGTCAAAATAAGGCAATCACAAAACATGTAAAAATAGTACATACCGAAATACAGAGTTGTAAAGATCTTATTTGAACACAAATCAAAAGCTCTCAAGAAAGCAACTAACAAGAATATCAACAACTTCAGCGAAAAAAGATCTGATACTTCGTTAGTAAAGGAGTAGAAATCAATTATAATAAGTAAATAAGGTAAACAGAATAATCAACAAAATGAGAGGTTGTCAAAAATGTTGTCAACCAGACTTGCCACAGAATACACGCACATGACAGATGAAACATAGAGTAGCATTAAATCACATTGGTCGCAGTAATTCACTCTCACCGAACTCAGAACAAATGTGATTTTTTTTGAAAGATTCCATGAACCGAAACCAATCCCCTCTCACAGAAATGGCTTAGAACACAGAATTCATTTTCACGTTATCCCTACGACTGCTGAACTTGTTGAAATTCTTTCTGTATGTGATCCATCCAATTCTCTCCCACCGAACTGGTCATAATGAATCAAATAAGAATAGATGGAGCTGATATTATTTACGTCCCTTCTGTAGTTCATCGAACAGGTTTGGCGTTTAATATGATACATCTCTAAGAAACATCTTTTTCTTCCACTAACTTCAATTTCTAGGATTTTGGTGGAATCATAATTCATTGGATGATCTTTGTCCCGGGTATGGTCTGCTAGACCACAAATCTTACTTGAATTCTTGATGTCGCTTTTGTGTTGAGCAATCCTTCTCTTCAGAAGCTGAGACGTCTGACCAATGTACACCTCACTGCATATTGAACAAGGAATACAATATACCACACCACTCATGTTATCAACAGTCATCCTATCTTTCACTCGACTGTATAATCTGTCAATTTTAAAATAAGATTTCTGAATCAACATAATTTCTGTGGTCTTTAAGAGGTTAATTAATGCATTTGTCATACCATTAATTAGGGGAATAGACAAGTAAAGAATTCTACCCGTGTTCTCAGTGTCCACAGTGGTGGATGCGCTCCTCTCTCCATTCGTTGGCCGTGTCGAAGGAGTGGTATTATAAATCAATCTGGACAATAACCTTTTTGGGTATCCATTCTGTAGCATCAACTGCATCAACAACCTCAGATTCTGCCGCCTTAGACTTGGATGGGCAACCTTTTCTATGCGATTCTTCAATCCTAAAATCATGTTTACCTTTTGTCCATGTGAATGATTAGAAAAATAGTGTATGTATCTCCCTGAACTTGTTGGTTTTCGGTACCAATCCAGAATCAGCCTATTTTCCAGTGTTCGAATCACCCTTGTATCCAGGAATGGGACTCCATTCGTTGTTTCTTCCTCCAATGTAAACTGTATACTTTCATGTTCACTGTTAAACTTGTCTAGAACGAAAGCAACCTGGTCTTTAGGTACAGCACATATTAGATCATCAACATATTTCTTGATGAAAGGAATGTGAAAAGGAATACTAACAAGAATGCCGTCCAGAAGGAAATCCATTACTAATTCAGCAATGGATGGACTGAAGTTGGAACCCATAGGGGAACCGAGCACCTGCTTGAAGAACCTACCATTTAAAAGAAAATAGTTTGAAGAAAACAGGAACTTGATGGCATGGATGAATTCTTCTTTTGGTAGACTTGTGTGGTTTCTGATAGTATCCCACTTGTTCTCAACAGCTGAAACTGCCAACTCGACAGGAATGTTGGTGAAAAGAGATACAACGTCCAGGCTGATCAGGACATAATAAACAGGTAACTGGAAATCATTCACATACTGGGCAAAAGCAAAGGAATCTTCAATAAAATATCTACTTCTGGTAGAAGAAAGACATTTAGACAGGATGTCTGAAACAAAAACTGACAGTTTGGATGTGGGGGTGTTAACAGATGATATTATTGGTCTCAAGGCAAGAATGGGTTTGTGGATTTTTTGTAAACCGTAGAATCTAGCTGGAACTGAATTGTAAATGTACAGTGATTTACCTTGTATTTGTGTTATGTGGCCCTCACTGACCCATCGTTTAATCAATGCACTACATTTACCTTGTATTGTAACGGTTGGATCTCTGTTAGTAAGAAGTTGGTAATATTGTTCATTAAGTAAAATTTCGTTGGAGAGCTCTATGTACTGATCCTTATCCATCAAAACCATAACATTGCCTTTATCAGCCCGTAACACAAGCAATTCTTGATGTTCACTTAGGTATCTTTTACAGTGGTAAAATTCTCTCTGGAAAACATTATTAGTCCTTTTTCCAGGTTTGATGTAGTTTGTGATAATATTAACAGCTTGGGAACGTTTGATGTTCTTTCCCTCATCTGACAGTCTATCATTAAGATCAATAATGCCCTCCACATCTGACAACAGCCTCGACATGGACACCTCCCTTAAAGGAAAATCAATGCCGAATTTGGGGCCCAGTGCTAGAAATTTCAATATTCTATCTGGTACAATAACAGTACTAACATTCTTAATCCACCTTTCCTGTGGTTCTACTCTCTTTAGAAGTTCATCCGATAGAGCTCTCACCTTCATCAGATTTCTCTCCCTAATAGCAGCAAATTCTCTTCTGTACCTTCTGGACTGGTAAGTTTCAAAACGACTTAGCATCTCTGGTGGAAGCAACCCCTCCAAGATCTGCCACAACCTGGAAGTTTCACACTCCATTCTTCCTATCCTGCTCACAGTCACAGTGATCTCAAATTGAAGAACGAGACGTCTTGATTTCTCCAACATAGCCTGAACCTGTCTGGACGAACCTGAATCACTTGCTGAGCTGAACAAATAATTCATATTGTTGGAAATATGTTTGGGAAGTAAATCCTGTCTTTTGCATTCCAAAAGGAACACTCTTCGGTTTCTATAAGATGCCAGTTTCATATTATATGACGACCATGACTTCAGCGCTTCATATGCTACTCTTCCATAGTTGTTTCTCACTTCTGCATAAAACCCCATGCTTAAATATCAACAATTTTAATTCCAAATATACAACAATAGTTATAAGTTAGATAAGGGGTGTGGGAAAATTGATAAGTGTTATAATGTCACTCTTCTTTATTTCATTTAGTCGACGTTTCGATCCCGATGGGGACCTTCTTCAGGACTCTACAATAGCAATAAAAAACAGTCAAAATAAGGCAATCACAAAACATGTAAAAATAGTACATACCGAAATACAGAGTTGTAAAGATCTTATTTGAACACAAATCAATAGCTCTCAAGAAAGCAACTAACAAGAACATCAACAACTTCAGCGAAAAAAGATCTGATACTTCGTTAGTAAAGGAGTAGAAATCAATTATAATAAGTAAATAAGGTAAACAGAATAATCAACAAAATGAGAGGTTGTCAAAAATGTTGTCAACCAGACTTGCCACAGAATACACGCACATGACAGATGAAACATAGAGTAGCATTAAATCACATTGGTCGCAGTAATTCACTCTCACCGAACTCAGAACAAATGTGATTTTTTTTTAAAGATTCCATGAACCGAAACCAATCCCCTCTCACAGAAATGGCCTAGAACACAGAATTCATTTTCACGTTATCCCTACGACTGCTGAAAAAATCTTAGAAATTGAAGTTAGTGGAAGATAAAGATGTTTCTTAGAGATGTATCATATTAAACGCCAAACCTGTTCGATGAACTACAGAAGGGATGTAAATAATATCAGCTCCATCTATTCTTATTTGATTCATTATGACCAGTTCGGTGGGAGAGAATTGGATGGATCACATACAGAAAGAATTTCAACAAGTTCAGCAGTCGTAGGGATAACGTGAAAATGAATTCTGTGTTCTAGGCCATTTCTGTGAGAGGGGATTGGTTTCGGTTCATGGAATCTTTAAAAAAAAAATCACATTTGTTCTGAGTTCGGTGAGAGTGAATTACTGCGACCAATGTGATTTAATGCTACTCTATGTTTCATCTGTCATGTGCGTGTATTCTGTGGCAAGTCTGGTTGACAACATTTTTGACAACCTCTCATTTTGTTGATTATTCTGTTTACCTTATTTACTTATTATAATTGATTTCTACTCCTTTACTAACGAAGTATCAGATCTTTTTTCGCTGAAGTTGTTGATGTTCTTGTTAGTTGCTTTCTTGAGAGCTATTGATTTGTGTTCAAATAAGATCTTTACAACTCTGTATTTCGGTATGTACTATTTTTACATGTTTTGTGATTGCCTTATTTTGACTGTTTTTTATTGCTATTGTAGAGTCCTGAAGAAGGTCCCCATCGGGATCGAAACGTCGACTAAATGAAATAAAGAAGAGTGACATTATAACACTTATCAATTTTCCCACACCCCTTATCTAACTTATAACTATTGTTGTATATTTGGAATTAAAATTGTTGATATTTAAGCATGGGGTTTTATGCAGAAGTGAGAAACAACTATGGAAGAGTAGCATATGAAGCGTTGAAGTCATGGTCGTCATATAATATGAAACTGGCATCTTATAGAAACCGAAGAGTGTTCCTTTTGGAATGCAAAAGACAGGATTTACTTCCCAAACATATTTCCAACAATATGAATTATTTGTTCAGCTCAGCAAGTGATTCAGGTTCGTCCAGACAGGTTCAGGCTATGTTGGAGAAATCAAGACGTCTCGTTCTTCAATTTGAGATCACTGTGACTGTGAGCAGGATAGGAAGAATGGAGTGTGAAACTTCCAGGTTGTGGCAGATCTTGGAGGGGTTGCTTCCACCAGAGATGCTAAGTCGTTTTGAAACTCACCAGTCCAGAAGGTACAGAAGAGAATTTGCTGCTATTAGGGAGAGAAATCTGATGAAGGTGAGAGCTCTATCGGATGAACTTCTAAAGAGAGTAGAACCACAGGAAAGGTGGATTAAGAATGTTAGTACTGTTATTGTACCAGATAGAATATTGAAATTTCTAGCATTGGGCCCCAAATTCGGCATTGATATTCCTTTAAGGGAGGTGTCCATGTCGAGGCTGTTGTCAGATGTGGAGGGCATTATTGATCTTAATGATAGACTGTCAGATGAGGGAAAGAACATCAAACGTTCCCAAGCTGTTAATATTATCACAAACTACATCAAACCTGGAAAAAGGACTAATAATGTTTTCCAGAGAGAATTTTACCACTGTAAAAGATACCTAAGTGAACATCAAGAATTGCTTGTGTTACGGGCTGATAAAGGCAATGTTACGGTTTTGATGGATAAGGATCAGTACATAGAGCTCTCCAACGAAATTTTACTTAATGAACAATATTACCAACTTCTTACTAACAGAGATCCAACCGTTACAATACAAGGTAAATGTAATGCATTGATTAAACGATGGGTCAGTGAGGGCCACATAACACAAATACAAGGTAAATCACTGTACATTTACAATTCAGTTCCAGCTAGATTCTACGGTTTACCAAAAATCCACAAACCCATTCTTGCCTTGAGACCAATAATATCATCTGTTAACACCCCCACATCCAAACTGTCAGTTTTTGTTTCAGACATCCTGTCTAAATGTCTTTCTTCTACCAGAAGTAGATATTTTATTGAAGATTCCTTTGCTTTTGCCCAGTATGTGAATGATTTCCAGTTACCTGTTGATTATGTCCTGATCAGCCTGGACGTTGTATCTCTTTTCACCAACATTCCTGTCGAGTTGGCAGTTTCAGCTGTTGAGAACAAGTGGGATACTATCAGAAACCACACAAGTCTACCAAAAGAAGAATTCATCCATGCCATCAAGTTCCTGTTTTAATAATAATAATAATAATAATAATAATAATAATAATACCCTTTATTAGCAAAATATACTATTTACAAACAATGAAATTACAGAAATACAATAATTCAATCATAATGCTCCTTAATGTAAGAAATCAATAATTTTCTAAAATTCCTATAATTATCACAATTTTTTATTTCATTTGGCAATTCATTATATAAAGTTAATCCTTTTACAAGTGTTGACCCTGATGCCGAACAGGTACGAAAAGAATCTACATAAAAGTTATTTCTATTTCTTGTGTTATACTCATGCACTTCAGATATATACTTAATATTTTCAGATAAATAGTTTGGCAGCATTTTATGTTCAATCTTATATATCATTCCTAATGTTCTGAATTTAATCCTTTGTCTTACATTCATCAAATTCAACGCTTCTAGCATCAACCTAATTGGAGTTCTTCTATTACACCTCAAGACCATTCTCATACCACGATTCAATATTTTCTGCAGCTTATCTATGCTATTCGATTTCAAGTTGAAAAATAATGACGCGCAAAAGTCCAAATGAGGTAAAACTATTGCCCTAAATAACAACGATCTAGTCTTTATATCTATTTTGTCACTGATTCTATTTATGAACTGAATTTTTTGTGCCATCTTCCCCGCAATGTACTCAACATGTAATTTAAAATTCAAATTTTGATCCATTTTTACTCCCAAGTATTTAATTGATGTTGCTTCTTTCAATATATTTTTGTTTATTGACACTCTTATATTTTCTTTATTAATTTCCTTTAATCTAATTTCGCTACCAAAAAACATATATTGCGATTTATTTGAATTCACTATCAGTCTATTATCTCCCATCCGATCATTTATTATTTCTAGATCTTCATTCATAATATTAACCATATGATCACTATTCTCTCCCGTAATATATAACATGGTATCATCCGCAAATGCTAATATTTTACAATGTTTCTTATTTTTTATGATGTCATTTATATATATTAGAAATAACAAATTTCCCAAAGTTGTTCCCTGGGGAACACCATATTCGTTTTCAATACCGGAAGATATTACACCGTTAAATTTAACTTTTTGTGTCCTTTTACTCAGATACGATTTGAACCAATCAAGAACTAAATCTCTAATTCCCATCCTTTCCAACTTTTTCAACAGTAATTTACGGTCCACTGTCTCGAAGGCTCTCTTGAAATCAATGAATACAGCTAAAATTATTCTATTTCTATCAATTTCTCTCAACCAATCATTGCACATATACAAAACTGAGCTCTCACAAGAATGTTTCGCACGAAATCCCGATTGACAATCAATGAGTACTTTATTTTCATTGAGAAAATTCAACAATTGATCTCTCACAATCATCTCCAATACCTTTTCATAAATAGGCATGGTATGAACGCCCCTGAATTCCTCACATAATATCGTACCGCTTATCTTCGGAATCGGTACCACCACAGAAACCTTCCAGATATCAGGGAAACTACCATATTCTAATGAATTATTTACGACGTCAAATAAACGATTACCAATTACATCAAAAATATCCTTGAAAACCTCCGTGGTAATACCATCTTCCGGTCCACATGTATTTTTCAACTTTCTCACATAATTTCTAATCTGTTGCATACTTACTTTCGTAAATTTAGAAAATCTGGGACATTCAACTATTTTCGATAAGTAAAATTCATCATCGTGTCTAATGGTAACATTTTCAATTACATCTTCAATACTCCTAACAAAAAAAGTATTGAATTTCTCAGCTATTTCATGAGCATCATAAAACAACTTGTTATTGAATTTAACATTACTAATTTTTGATTTTAGTTTATTCCCGAATAATTCTTTTAAGTTTTTCCATAAATCATTATTGGAACTATCCCTAATTATTTGATGATAATATTTTTTTTCTTCTAGTCTTAATTTTTTTACCACATTATTTCTCAATTTTTTATATAGCTCCCATTGTACACTCGACCCCATCCAAACTGCCCTCTTATATTGATCATCCCTTTGTTTCATTAATTGTCTAATTTCATCATTCATCCAATGTACAACATGATTGTTTTTTTTAATAATTTTTTTTGTTGGACACATGATATCAAATATTCGCTTGATAGGATCAATAAAATTGTGAGCTAGAATGTTAACATCATTACTAAAATTATCCCATACCGTCTCCCTTAATGCATCCTGAAATTCAACAGACCTATAATTTTTATATGAGCGTACTATTGAATTAAATTCGAAACAATATTCATCAACTGCCTTCAAATTTAAGGATACAATCGAGTGATCCGAGATTTTCGGCGTTAAATGTACCTTACATTCCAGATTTTTACAATTAGTTATTACATAATCAATAAGTGTAGAGCTATTATCAGTTATTCTTGTATAATCATCTACAATTTGTGTTAGACCATTCTGAACAATAATTTTCTTACATTTCTCAGAATAAAAAGATTTTTTTTTAAAATCTATATTGAAATCTCCCAAGCATATTATGTCTCCTTTGAAGGAGGAAACATCTTCGAAAAATCCATCCAGAAAATCCAAAAACTCGGGAACCTTCCTTCCTGGTGGATGATATAGAGCCGTCAATAGCATTTTTTCACGATGCAACTTCAATTCTATACAGATAAACCATAAATATGAGTCTTTATTGGAATTATATCTCACTGAAAAAACTGAACCGCTCTTCAAAAAAATCAGTACTCCTCCTGTCCTTTTATTATCTGACGTACAGTTGACACTAATATAGCCAGATATATCAATTTCACCTTGTTGAACATCGGGTGTTACGTGAGTTTCACTTATGCACACTATCTCCGGCGTCCATTTCTGGATCAAATCAACGATTTTGATCTTGTTGTTGAGGAAACCCTGACCATTTACGTACACAATGTTATATTTTTTTGGTTGCTATATTTTTCCAAAATTTGTTTTTCTTGTCATGTTCTCTTGTACTCTTATATAACATGGACAATTTCTATCGAAGGATGTGTGATCCGTGTTCAAGTTCACTTTAAAATTTTCAACTTTTTTTATGCAATTTATGCATTTCTTTGTATCATTATCACAATTTTTTGTATCATGATCTCCAGCACACTTAAAACAATATCTTTTATTTTTACAATCTCTCTGGAAATGACCGTAACCTGCACATTTATAACAGCGTATAATATTATAATATTCCTCAAATAAGCAACTTCTCCAACCCAAATTCAATTCATCCTTACTTTTTATGAAACTATATAAGTCGGGATCTACCTCGATTATCAAATTAGCGGCATTTTTTCTTGATTTAATCTTGAATTTGTGGACTACTTTAATTTTCTTCTCCATTTCATCACCTAATTGAGCTATCTCGTTCTGATAAATTAGACATTCTATTAAATCTGAATCTTCATATTCCATATATTTTTCTTCCATACCTCGTATTATGAATTTAGGATTCTTCATGGTAGTTTCTTGAACTATATACTTATTTCCTAATTCTCTGCTCACTTTATCAGATATTATCTCTTTACTCTTATTATTCTTACAGTTTATAATAATCCCTCCTTTTTTGACATTTTTTATCCCATCTATTCCAACTTTCAACTTTCCTGGATCGAGCTTCTCCGCTATTTCATTTCTTGTTAGTTTACTTTCTTGTTCATTCTTAGGTTTGATTAGAAGAACCTCTGAATAAGCTCTTCGTGGTTCTGAACTTTCACACTTTTCTTTGGTTGCCTGAAGAATTTTTATTATTTTTTCTTTATCTTCAATTAGCTTATCTTTTGTCGCTATTAACTCATATAGTAGAACGATTGTTTCCTGTCTTTCACACTTTGAACAATGAAACTTCACTTTTCTATTTTCCCTCTTTATTCCAAGGATCTTTATTACACTAGATGACAAACCAGAGCAAGACTTGCAGATTTTCTTTGCACAACCATCACACTCCACCGGATTTCTCTCCGAAGAAGTGCTGCCACATATCCCACATTCCATGGCCACCTTCAATTCAACTCATCTGATATCCACCATATGATCCGATAATGAACACAAACAATGACTGATATGTTCACAATTCTTCATTCCACCAATCGAAATAACTAAATAATTTATTATTACTTTTTAATAATTTTATGTCTTTTCACGACCGATCAATTCCGGAACACAATTACATAAGTGTCAATTTTCACCATTAATTTATTCACATTTGAAAAGTAAAACTTCTGGAGCATTAATATTCACGTCTTCTCATCAGCTGAACATACGACTCGACTTCTTCAAACTATTTTCTTTTTAATGGTAGGTTCTTCAAGCAGGTGCTCGGTTCCCCTATGGGTTCCAACTTCAGTCCATCCATTGCTGAATTAGTAATGGATTTCCTTCTGGACGGCATTCTTGTTAGTATTCCTTTTCACATTCCTTTCATCAAGAAATATGTTGATGATCTAATATGTGCTGTACCTAAAGACCAGGTTGCTTTCGTTCTAGACAAGTTTAACAGTGAACATGAAAGTATACAGTTTACTTTGGAGGAAGAAACAGCGAATGGAGTCCCATTCCTGGATACAAGGGTGATTCGAACACTGGAAAATAGGCTGATTCTGGATTGGTACCGAAAACCAACAAGTTCAGGGAGATACATACACTATTTTTCTAATCATTCACATGGACAAAAGGTAAACATGATTTTAGGATTGAAGAATCGCATAGAAAAGGTTGCCCATCCAAGTCTAAGGCGGCAGAATCTGAGGTTGTTGATGCAGTTGATGCTACAGAATGGATACCCAAAAAGGTTATTGTCCAGATTGATTTATAATACCACTCCTTCGACACGGCCAACGAATGGAGAGAGGAGCGCATCCACCACTGTGGACACTGAGAACACGGGTAGAATTCTTTACTTGTCTATTCCCCTAATTAATGGTATGACAAATGCATTAATTAACCTCTTAAAGACCACAGAAATTATGTTGATTCAGAAATCTTATTTTAAAATTGACAGATTATACAGTCGAGTGAAAGATAGGATGACTGTTGATAACATGAGTGGTGTGGTATATTGTATTCCTTGTTCAATATGCAGTGAGGTGTACATTGGTCAGACGTCTCAGCTTCTGAAGAGAAGGATTGCTCAACACAAAAGCGACATCAAGAATTCAAGTAAGATTTGTGGTCTAGCAGACCATACCCGGGACAAAGATCATCCAATGAATTATGATTCCACCAAAATCCTAGAAATTGAAGTTAGTGGAAGAAAAAGATGTTTCTTAGAGATGTATCATATTAAACGCCAAACCTGTTCGATGAACTACAGAAGGGATGTAAATAATATCAGCTCCATCTATTCTTATTTGATTCATTATGACCAGTTCGGTGGGAGAGAATTGGATGGATCACATACAGAAAGAATTTCAACAAGTTCAGCAGTCGTAGGGATAACGTGAAAATGAATTCTGTGTTCTAGGCCATTTCTGTGAGAGGGGATTGGTTTCGGTTCATGGAATCTTTCAAAAAAAATCACATTTGTTCTGAGTTCGGTGAGAGTGAATTACTGCGACCAATGTGATTTAATGCTACTCTATGTTTCATCTGTCATGTGCGTGTATTCTGTGGCAAGTCTGGTTGACAACATTTTTGACAACCTCTCATTTTGTTGATTATTCTGTTTACCTTATTTACTTATTATAATTGATTTCTACTCCTTTACTAACGAAGTATCAGATCTTTTTTCGCTGAAGTTGTTGATGTTCTTGTTAGTTGCTTTCTTGAGAGCTATTGATTTGTGTTCAAATAAGATCTTTACAACTCTGTATTTCGGTATGTACTATTTTTACATGTTTTGTGATTGCCTTATTTTGACTGTTTTTTATTGCTATTGTAGAGTCCTGAAGAAGGTCCCCATCGGGATCGAAACGTCGACTAAATGAAATAAAGAAGAGTGACATTATAACACTTATCAATTTTCCCACACCCCTTATCTAACTTATATATATATATATATATATATATATATATATATATATATATATGTTCCGGACAGCAGCCTAAAAGAGCAATACAAAATATTAATTTCAAACAATCAAGCTTATGTGTCGATGAATCTCAGTATTAGCAGAGGAAATTTAACGGGGCATCATACATTTCAACGTATGATACAAGAGAAAAGATAAAAACCTCAGCAAAAAACTCTGTCTCCCCGTATGGGTGTAGTGACTGGTTTGTGTAAACGTTTACAGAATAAGCTGACATAATTTATATTGAAGGACTTCCTCTTCATCCAAAACAAAATTTTCTTTATCCTCTCTTTTCGGTAGACGACTCTATAATTTCCAATTGGATCCTAAAACAAAAAAAAAGAAGCAGAAAGGAGTACTAAATATTTGTTTTCATTATATCGATTTCAAGTTAACTACCCATTCTAAAAAAGAATCTGAAACTGAATGGATAGCTTGGAAACCATCTTGAAATTTATAAATCGGACAATCATTCACCAAGTGGCTAATGGTTTTTTCTACACCACACTCACATAATGGGCTATTAATAGAATGCCATTTAAAGAGGGTACTAATACAACGACCATGACCAGTTCTAAGTCGATTTAAAATACACCAAATTTTCCTAGGAAGATTGAAACCTAGAACTTTTTCTGAGGGATCAACGATAAGACTTTTGTTGAAGACGTTAGAAGAAGTCCATCCCGAACACCAAATCTCCTTGTCGTTTTCATTGTATTCATGGAAGGTATTAGTCCATAAAGGTTTGCGTGATTTTAATCTAGCAGTTCTAGAATCTGGGAAATAGGATAAAATTGGAAATAAGTTCGGGTAGAAATGAAATTTATCCCAAGATTTCTTGACTGCAACCTGTCTACGAATATGAGGCGGAACTATATGTGATAGCACCGGTAACTAATCTAAAGGAGTAGATCTAATAGTCCCACTAATAATTCTCATGGAAACGTTAATTCTTTATGATAAAATTATCACTTGAATTTTTATCAGATATTATATTCATTCATAATTAACATTAGTCAAAACATAAAAGTCATCCACGTACAATGCAACAACAGTTTGTAAGTTATTCCTTGATTTTATGTAAATAAAATACTCAATTGTTGATCTTTTGTAACTAATATCTGTCAAAATTTTATTTACCATATAGGACATGAATTGCCCGGTTCAATTTACTCCTGAGTAAAACCCAGAGTTACAAGCTTGCTCTATAACGTAGCGAACCATCACTATTGAGCTTTTTCTTGAACATCCAGTTATAGTCCAATACATTTCAGAAAGTTCTGCAATTTCCCAGGCATTATTCCTGATGAACGAATCATATTCTTCCTCCATCGATACCTTCCATTGTTCTCCGTCCCATCTAGATAAGGCTTCTTCAACAGTAACTAAATCTTCAATGTATATCCTATCTTCTCAATTTTCTGAAACATATATGTACGTTATGTGATCTTGAACTTTCTTTGTCTCTGATCCTCATTTCGATCTTCTCAATTCCTGATTAGTACTGGTATTTGGACATCTGATATATATTCATTATCATCATTCATTTCATCAATAGCTTCTTCTATATCATTTTCTATGATAACTACATCTCGACTGGTACTAATGGCATTGTTACCTGTATTCTGTATCCCTTTGATCGTTCACCAGAACCCACAAAAATCATTTTTGTCCATATATCTTCAAGAAATATGCAACAGAAGAGTATGCAAAATACATTGATACAATTTTCAGATTCTACAAACGCCTTAGTTCTTCAGGAATATCCAATTGGTCTTTCGAATTGTTGCAATTATTAATTGTATATTGTATTCGTTTATACATTATGAAGAGTACCTTCTATTCAATAGGAGGCTCTCTCTAGAAATCACTATTGAGTATTTTAAATCTATGCAACCTATATAATTGCAAATTATATATTGTATTATTTTCTTCTTTCTTTGTCAAGATGTCGGAAAGTGCAGACGGTGTTTATAACGAGCTGAATAAAATTCGCAAGAACGAATTAATTGATTTCATAATCAACGGTGAATTACCGGAATACATTACGAATGAAGCGTTGATATCTTTCGCTGAAAAATTTCGTGAAAAATCCTCGAAAAGTAATGAAGTTAATCCGGAAGTCAGTGATAACTACGTTCACACAAATTCCAGGGATAAAGAATTAGTTACCTCACTACAAGTGGAAAATAAATACAAGAGTGAACTTCTAATCCAGAAAGATCTTGTGATCGCAAATCAGGCAATTGCAATTCGATCTCTACAGGATCAAATAAGTTTATTGATGAATAATCAATCAATGAGTAATACAAATTCTGTATCAACACATGGAACAAATGAACAAGGAGAACCCAATGTTCAACAAAAAAGCGGAGATTCCCATATTCGCAGCACACAGAAGAATGATATGAAAGATAAATCTAAAGGGAAACAAACAGTAAACGTTTCATATGCTGAAAAAGTAACTGAAAATAAGGATACAAATGGAAGTCAAACACTCCCTCAGGAAGTAAACAAGTTGAATTCTGTAAATCCGACTAATTATAAAACTAATGAACACGATCAAGAGAAAAAGGAGATGTCGGAATGGACCCAAGTATCCTACAAAAAGTTAAAACGAAAACCCAACCGTACTTTGGTAACTGGTGATTACGCAGGATCTACCAATGTTCAGGGAATAGAAAGATTGAGACCCTTCCATGTTACAAATCTACGACCGGATATGACTGCTGAAGATTTGGTATCTTTTCTAAGGCAGAATTTTTCGGGAAATGTAATGTGTCAACCTTTGAAATCAAGATTTCCCGAGAGTTATTCCTCTTTTAAGGTCATGATTCCAGCAAGTGAGTACTCTAAAGCCGTCTCACCTTCCAATTGGCCTAAACATGCAAATGTCCGTCATTTTTTCCGGCAAAAAGTACCCAATCAGAACTCCAAGTGAATCCTAAAATTATCACGTCTTCAAAAAGATTGAAAATATTTCAAATAAATATTCAATGTATTTCAAATAAGATCAATAATCTGGAAGTACTCTTAATTGAAGAGAAACCGGACATAGTTAGCATTGCCGAACACTGGAGTGTGAAAGAAAATATAGAACTTATGAGGCTTTCTGATTATAAGCTAGTCTCATATTATTGTCGTACCTCGCATAAAAATGGAGGAACTGCCATTTACGTAAAGAACACACTACGGGCGACGAACATTGATGTTTCTCAGCTCTCAGAAGAACTAAATTGTGAGGTCTGTGCGGTGAAAATATCGGGTGAAGACTTGAAAGTGGGTGTAATTAGTGTCTACAGATCACCCGTGGGTGACTTCAACTTATTTCTTGATAAACTCACCAGCGTGGTGCAAAAGTGTACAGATCAAACCAACTCTCTATTTTTGTGTGGAGATATGAATGTAGATTTCAACAGCATGGACTCAAGACCGAAATCACGATTCAGTGACTTTCTACAATGCTTTAATTTGAATATCACATCATTTGAACCAACAAGAATATTTACTGATATTTCTGGTAAAACATCAATTTCCTTGCTAGATTATATTTTGACAGATGTAGATCTAAAATCATGTAAAACTAGAATTTTTGAAGCTCATCTTGCTGATCATAAGGTGGTTTCCCTTGATTATTACTACTCAATGAAAAGTATTAGTTCTTGCGATTCTGTGGATAAAATACGCTATGTTAGGCAGGTTACTCAAAAAAATTTAGAAGAACTTAATGTTCTAATTAAAAACACAAGCTTTGAAGATGTTTATGTCAATTCTGATATAGATTTCTGCTTTGACTCATTTGTCAACATCATTAAAGAAGCATTTACCGAATGTTGTCCTCTCAAGAGGTTTTTTACTAAAAAGGATTCTAAGCCTTGGTTATCGCGAGAGATAAAACAGGCTAGCCTTCATTTAAAAGATATATATTGGCTGCATTCTAATATCAGATCAGTGGAATCCTTGAAAATGTATAGAACTGCTAAGGCAGATTACAATCAATTACTGGAAACCAGTAAAAAAAAAATATACGTTAACATGATGAATAATTCTTTTCAAAAAAATTAAACAACTTGGAACCTAGTGAATAAGGAAATCGGTAAAACGAATAAAAATCATAAAAGAATAAATCTGCTTCTGAATGGAAATTTATGTACAAACCCTGCTATTGTAGCGGATTCATTTGGTGAATATTTTTCGACAGTAACTTCTAAGATTCTCTCAGAATATTTTCGGAATAATTTATCGGTATCATGTACAGCTTCAAAAATGCTATGTTCAAATTTCTTTTTTTATCCTGTTAGAAAATATGAAGTAGGTGATGTTATCAAAATGTTGAAAAAAAAAAAAATTCAGGCATTGATTGTATATCGTCAAGAACTATGAAATTTATTAGTGACTCTATTTCTGAGCACTTCGCCTACCTGGTCAATCTCTCGGTTTCTACTGGCAGATTTCCGGCAATTTTGAAAAGGAGCATAGTTGTGCCTATTCATAAAAAGGGAGATCCTCTTGATATTGCAAATTATCGCCCTATATCCCTTCTGAGTTGTTTTTCAAAGGTATTCGAAAGATTAGTTTTAGATAGAATGCTTGCCTTTTTGAATAAGTTCAACGTAATTACAAGTTCACAACACGGCTTCAGACCAGGTCATTCAACCGAGACTGCAGCTTATTCATTTGTGCAGACGGTTTACGAAAAGTTAGATGATGGGCATTATGTGGCTGGTATATTTTTTGATTTGTCAAGAGCGTTCGATTCATTGAGATTTGATTTAATGCTGAGCAAATTTTATAATCTGGGATTTAGAGGTATATTCCTTGAGTGGCTGAAGAGTTATATAACGGAGCGCAAAATGTCGGTGAGGGTCGACTGTGCTGACTCGAAGTCTTGCATACTGGATATGGGGGTTCCGCAGGGCTCTGTCCTCGGACCTCTATTATTTATTTTATTCATCAATGATTTACCTGAACATATCATTGCACTTTTGGTTGCACTATTTGCGGATGACTCATCTTTCTTGATTGCAGCTCAGAGCTTTGAGGAGCTTATAGGTGGTATTTCGGCGGTGCTTAGAATGTTTGTTGACTGGTGTCGCAGCAACGGTTTGGTAGTAAATATTGAAAAAACAGTGTGCATTCATTTTTGCCTCAAAAATATTGGTACTAATCCTAATCGAATTGTTTTAAATCACGATAATTTATCAATAACTTCAACAAAATACACTAAATTTCTTGGAATTCAGATTGACAAAAATTTACGTTGGACTGAACACATTGATATGGTTTGTAAAAAATTAAATAGTGCCTACTACGCCTTGAACAAGATAAAAAATTTATTTCCTCTCCGGTCACTCCAGGACATATACTACTGTCTTGCTTACCCATATATGTCATACAATATTTTCATATGGGGTAGTGCATCTGATTTGGATAGAGTATTTGTATGTCAGAAAAGAATTATTAGATGTATCTTCAGAATACCTCTCCAACATTCCTGTCGGCCTCATTTCAAAACAAATAAAATCATGACAGTCGCATGTTTATATATATATATGAGTGCGTTCTTCACGTAAAATCCAATGAAAAATCGTTCACAAAACTATCTAGTTGCCATCGATATCCAACGAGGAGTGGAGATGTTCTCGTTGTGCCGGCACATAGGACAACCAGGTTTGAACATTCACCTTTATTCCAGAGTATACGAATATACAATCATCTACCCACAAATATTAAAAATCTGAAACATATCCGTTTCAAAAATATGATAAAAAGTTTGCTATTCAGCAAGGGTTACTATTCAGTTTCTGAATATATGAGTGATTCCGAGTTGATGTTGTGGATTTGTAATCACTAATTATTATCTAATTATTTGCTATTTCTTCTCTTTCTATTTTGTTGCTTTTCTTTGAATAATTTATATTTGACTTGTCCTATACTGTACTGTCTTAATGGATGAATAAAGTTTATTTATTTATTTATTTATTTATATAAATTATGAAAAATAACCTACTATTAACCAAATTTTTAGATTTCAAGAGGTGTCCTTCCTTGTATTCTAAATATATACACCCTATATAATTGTTGATCATATATTGTACTTCTTAATAAATTATGGAAAAGAAGAATAATTTGTTGCCCAACTGAAAAAAGTATTGATGAACCTTGGAAATGAGGGACTTCTTATAACCTGATCTCTCAAAGATATTACAAATAGATATGATATAACGATTGCTTGTGAGGCAACATAAGCCATGGGTTTTTGAAAGGTAGATCTATTCATTCTGCCTCTTCGCAGTTTATTATAGCTATACTGAATATTCCTAAAACAAAAATTTATGATAGCTCTCAAAATATCTCTATTATTCATTTTGAATTGACTTACAAGAATATCAATATTTTCATCGACAAGCCATAAAATGACAAATATTCTTTCAAAGTTGAAATTCAGAGAATACTGTGCTAATAATTGTGTATTGCAACTATTGAATAAACAAAAAAAGAACCATAAAAGGATTACAACTTGACTAACAAACTTTTTTTGTCAATTTTTCCAACCCAATCATTAATTTAACTTCGACAAAACACATCACTGAATTAAGTCAGAAACTTTCTACGGCATTATTCTCAATAAGAAGACTTAAGAACCTGCTCACAGAAAAAAAAAAGTTACTCAATTACCACGCACATTTTCATAGTAGGATGACCTACAGCATCATTCTATGGGGTGCATCTCCAAAGGCAGAAAGAGTGTTTCTGAAACAGAAAAAAGCTGTAAGGTTGGTAGCGGGAGAGGACTATACCACTAGCTGTAGACCTCTTTTCAAGAAATATGGTATACTTACCTTATAAGGCTGCTATATACTGGAGAGTCTTATGTACATACACAAAAATCGGGATAATTTCCACAAACACTCAGCAGTTCACAATCATGAGACCAGGTTTAGAAACAGCTTTATTAACCCAAGACATAGACTGAAGAAGACTCAAAACACGCATATATTCAATGGAATGAAAATGTACAACAAAGTTCCACAATCCCTAACATCACTGGCTCATAAAACATTCAAGCGGAAAGTTAAAGCCATTCTCACTAAATGTGCATTTTATTCAATGGATGAATTTATGAGGAACCTGTTCTAGTCATTATCGTTCTGTGTTTCAGTTCGTACCTATGTGTAATAGTTTGTTTTATAATTGGTTGTTGTAAACTTTAGAAGTATTCATTTATCCGCTATTGTCTTTATTCTTTGAAATTTTTGGACAAACCAATAAGCATGAATAACCAACCTTCTTGAAAGACTGATAATAACGCTCACGTTTTGATTATTAATTTCTCCCAAATTCTTCAAAGAAAGAAATTGCCATTTCTGGAGAATTACTGAGGAATAACCTCAACATTTTTGGCCCTGATGATGGAAACAAAGTTTTCCGAAAGCTAGGCAAGAAATAAAGAGTATTTAAATCTACCTCGCTTCAGTCGATATCCCTTAAAATTGCAGATATATATATATATATATATATTTACATCTCCGTACATTATGGCTTCAAACCATATTCCCGCCATTATGGCGTCACATAGAAAGAGAACACCTACATCTGTTTTATCCGTGTATATTCGATTAAAACGTCGAACCATACCCATCCCGTCACGTAGGATACTGTATGATGAAATAATGAATATACGAATTTTTAAATGTTTGACGCATATTATGGCTTCATTATGATGTCAGAACAATAAAGCTTCAAATATACGATTTTTGTCTAAGAATAAGATATTACGGACTCATTCGATCTGCGTTTGATTCGCCTGCAGCGTTGCCAGATAAGTTTGGTATTCCAACGACATGGACTTTCATTAAACAGCTTTATTTCCAATCTAATCCACGATCTTTGCGTTGTGGAGTGGAGTTCTTATCTGCGCGTGTCTAGTTGAATTCGCATCTGCGCGTGTGTAGTTGAGTTCTTTATTCCTTTAGATAGTATGGAAAACGACCGAAAAAAATCCTCTAGGGGATACCAAATGATGTTACTGGCTCGAGAGAGTACAGGTAAGTAAAAAAATTATAGAAACCTTTCATTATATTACTCGAAAAATTGAACCTCACATTAGAATGCACTCTATAAAGCATCCCACCTGTTATTCATGAGAATTTAAGAATTTATAATTCACTATCTTTTGAGCAGGCATTAGGCATTGTTCATTGAATATTTTCTGAACATTATTTGAAGGAAAATTGATAAAATTCAACTTCCTGATTTGAAATGATTGAAATTTTTTGTGTTCGATTGAATCTATTAATGTCGAGATAAAAAACTTGGTTTTACACCTGGTGCCGCCCAAAATTCTTCAATTTTTTTATGAAATAGAATTCAAATTTTTATTTGATGATTATTTTTGAATTCAGCAAAAATGTATCTTTTCCAATGAGAGGATTGAAGAAACTCTGTCTTCAGCTAAATTGAAAGAAATTCTAAGTGTTTTGTCTCTTTCGAATATCTTGTTTCATTGTGTACGAATTTTTTTTACATTAATAAGAAATTCCAAGTTGAGGGTTATTGGCATCTTAGCAATTTCAAACGAATAAACAGTAAAAAAATCGTTGAATTATAATGATTTCTTTATAGTAACAGTTTACATTTGTTTTGCAGATAAGAATTATCATGAAAGGGAAAAAAAGGTTGAATCAGCGGTAAGTTTGTCAAAAATTCAGTTTATATTCAATAAATTCTTTATTTTAAATCAAATCTTAATCGAGACGATCAGATTTTTTCCTCAAAAAAAATTAATGTCATTTTGAACATAACATAAATTCACCTTTGGAATTTGCCAATGTGAAAAAAGTGATCAATAATGAATCATATATTTTCTTAAATACATGAGCCTCTTTATTTCTGGAGAGAGAGGAAACACACAAATTGGTTTTGTAACAAACCCTTATCTCCTGTCCGTATTGAGACGGAAACAGTTGGAGAAATTTCCACGGAAATGAATAGGATAGTGAGACAAGAGCCGTCTGAACAGATTGTAAGTTTTTCATCATTAAATATTTACATACAAATTAACTATCCAGTATTGGAGTTGAGTTACCACTATTTCTCTTCTACACAAGTAAGCATAAAGAAGTATGTGCGTTCTTTCAGGGAGAAAATGAATGAGGCAAATTTTCTCATTACTTGCTTTATTAATCAATTGAAATTTTGACAGAACACCACAGTTTTCCTGCAATGTATCGAGAATTTACAATTGTTAATAGTAGCATGCATAGAAGACCGACAAGAAATTATATAGATAGATTTAATTTACATATGAGGGATCATTATAAATAAGTGATTCAAACTGATGTTTAAGTATCTTCTTCATCTACTCTTTTGGCATTAAATCGAAAATGTTTTTGCTGAAAATATAAGTATAAGAAAGTATAAGAACGTACCATTCCGCGACAGAAGCATTCACAATAGAGGTTTATAGTTAAAATGGTCGAACTTTGATAACTCGAACCATAATCTGTGAAAAAAGCTTCGAGTTGATGGAAAAGATTTACTGAAAATTTTGGCGCTAATGCCAAGCAATTTGATTCGAGTAATTGAAAATTTGATTTATCGAAGTTCGACTGTAGACTGAATTGAATTATAAACAGAATTTCATTCTAAACCTTTGAAATCCATAGAAGGAATTGTCATTCACATACTCAAATTGGCATTTTTAGTTTCTAGGGAAAATATAAACGATCTTCGAATGCCTTCAGAACATAGCTTCTTATGACTGAATTGACATTTCTGCACTCCAATGTAATTTTTTGTCTTAAAATTCAATATTATGAGGCTTGATATCAAAAACTTTCGGCTACGTAAAGAAAAAATTGAAATGATTTAAGTTAAGACTCCTTGCTAGTTAATTTATGAACTCGTTACAAAGCTCCGTATTGTTGGATATTTAAGAAAAAAATATAACATTGGGGAGCAGAAATATCAATCACGTTATGAGAAACAATGTTATGAAGGCATTGTTAATTCGTTTATATTTTTGCCAACATGTTCATAAAAGCCATTCTAAGCATTTATTGTAATGATTAGTTGAATAATTACTCCTTTAGGGTTGAAAATGAATTTCTGTTCTTATTAGGTTCCTTGAAAAACCTAAAAATAATAAATTTAGATTGAATATGCCAAATTCAGACCAAACTTTCAAGAAATTCTGAGGTTTTGGAGGTCATGTTGAGCTTCTTTAGATCTCGTGGACTGCTGTTCAGGATATAGTTGATATTAAGATTCAATCATATTTTCATCTCTACAACGGCCGCCAGAAATATATCAACGTAGAATCCGTACACTATGTATATGTTTTCTCAGAAGTCTTCAATGTAGATCAAAATTTTCTTTTTGATTCTCATGTGTCTACTTTAACTTTCAATAGAAAATTTGAGCAGATATATCTTCATAATTGAGATTGAATAAATGATGAAATATTTTTCAGGTATCGTCGCCAAGTGAACCTTATTCTGACACTTCTTCTTAAAAACCTTCCTGCTTAGAGGTCAGTTTGCATTAGTGATGTCTCTAGTTTATTTTGATCGTTTCTATTTTCCTTCATTTCAGATTTCTTCGTCGGTATGCGAAACTCCTCCTGATTTCGATATATATATACACCTCCATCTGAAGTCAATATCGATGAAGTTCAAGAAATGCCTACACAATGCAACACAGATGAATTCCATATATCGTCTACTTCCGAAATAGATATTAAAGTTAAAGTTCTCTAATTCTGTGGTTATTCCGTTCATTCTTCCACATCTTGTAGAACAAAATCGTGCGAGAATATATCAGAAACGCACAGTTTTCATGGTTATATTTTATTATTCTATGTTGGCACTCCGAACTTTCCGCCACGGCTTTATCTGTCAATTCATCAATTTGCCTTAAAGAAATCAGTTCTGCTAACCAACATTTTTCAATGCAAAAATCACTAAATTATATTTATGGAAATATTTCATTAATTTCAATGAAAATGCAATGAATTAGAGAAAATAATGTATAATACTCGTACAGAAGGCTCATTCTACCACTCGTTCATTCCAAAACTCGCCACTTCGTGGCTCGTTTTTGAATTTTGAACTCGTGGAAGAATATCAATGCCTTCTGCACTTGTATTATAAATAACTATTCTAGCCAACAGTTTTAATGGGTCGACTAATAATGTTGAAAACTATGAAAGTGGTTCACCATCTGTACGTGAAATAGAAATGAATATATCATCAACATGTAATGATGCTAATGGAGGTGACACTGATAAATCAAACGTGATTATTATCAGACAGAATATTATTACTTCTGGTAATTCAACTGAAAGAAGGAAAAAATTAGAAAATCATTGTTATTATTGTGAAATGGATGTTTTGAATTTTGCAAGACATGTTTACAATAATCACTCGACGGAACTAGAAGTCATAGAAATTCAAGCAAGCAAGGGTGTGGAGAGGAGACGTTTATTAGCCAAATTGAGGAATAAAGGTAACTTTCTCAAGGGGGCAAATGATTGTCCAAAAAGAGTAAGCAAGTCAATATACCCAAGTACTGAAGCATTGCCTTGTGATACATGTTTGGGATATTTTTGTTCGAAATTATTTTACAGACACAGAAAAAATTGTACCGGACAAGGTGGCCGAGCTCAGAGTGAAGGCCAAAGCAAATTAGTTAATACTATCAGAATCGATGAAAAATTGCGTAAGGAGATATTTCCAAGAATGCGAGCGGACAAAGTTTCCTTGGAAGCAAAAGCCGACAAGTTGATTTGTTCATTTGGTGCGCGTTATTTGAGGATCCATAGAGAACAACACTTTGCTGTGGTGACACACGAAAAATGCGAGAGTTATCGAAAATACTGATTGAGATAAAGAAAATGGAACCAGCAATCAAATGGCTTTTTCAAGCACTCCGGCCTGAATATTTCGATTTATTTGTGAAAGCTGCACAAATAATCTCCAGGTACGATCCGGAAACAGAAGAATATGGGGCACCATCACTTGCTATGAATATAGTAAACTCGTTAAAACAATGCTGCGATATAGCAATAAATTTTGCTCTGAAAAGAAACCCTATAATCGAAACAGTTCCAGCAGCTGAAGCGGAAGCTGAGCTGAAGACAATGATTCATTTATTCGAAACAAACTGGAGATATTGTGACGGCGACTTTCTTCGGATTGTTGATTGTTTATTATTTCCCTTCTATATTACCTCGGGCGCCAATTGCGATAGGTTTTATAAGGTCGCAATTCCTTACGTCGCTCACTATTATCGACCCTGGGTAGCTTTTAAACAGTTGGAGAAGGGTTCGATTCAATCTAAGGTAAGAGCGATTGACCAGTGGTGATTTATTTCGCTAAATGGCAGTAAATGTCTATGAGATAAATAAAAGACACCCTGATGAAACACACTATATTTAACAATATCCGTTCCCTTATGTACAACACCAAATTATATACAATACTATCCTACATATACAATAATGAAAAAGGCTACTAAACACCAAAAGCAAATATTTACAATGCAACACGGTACGGAACGAGAAATAAGCGAGGTGAGCAGGTGGCGTATATCAAGCAGCAGAAATGAGTAAGCAGTGAGCAAGCAAATTGAGCGATGATAAAAACGGTTAAGTGCGGACAAGCGTGGAAAGCATGCAGATTGGCGTGTGAAATGCAGTCTAATAAGTCAGATGTGACTACCTATCCTGTGTTCCGTACGGTCCGGTTCGATACCTCTTTATTAGAAACAGCAAGCCTGAACAATATCTTCGAATCAGGTCTTGTATCGGCGCATCCACCAAAAATTGATATTAAGTCAGACTGGGCAGGGTGACTCACCGAAATGACCACGGTGATCAGTGAATCGGAAATACGCGACCCCTCTCCACAAGATAAGGAATTCCGTCTGGTGGTCCCAAATAAGAGTTGCTCGCAATAAGGGACCCGACACACGGATTCCACTTGAGAAAGTTGGGTCTTAGAAACAGATTTCAATCAGGGTATTTGTCGGCGCATCCACCAAAATAAATCTCAGTTCGGACTGGGCAGGGTGACTCACCGAAATGACCACGGTGATCCGTGAATCGGAAATAAGCGACCCCGCTCCACAAGATAAGGAATTCTGTCTGGTGGTCCCAAATAAGAGTTGCTCGCAATAAGGGACCCGACACACAGATTCCACCTGAGAAAGTTGGGTCTTAGAAACAGATTTCAATCAGGGTATTTGTCGGCGCATCCACCAAAATAAATCTAAGAAATAAATTTAGTTCGGGGTATACTTTGGCGCATCCACCAAATCTAGACTCGAGTCAGACTGGACAGGGTAATTCGCCGAAAAGGCTGCTGTGATCCGGAGATCGGAATTAAGCGACCCCTCTCCCCAAGATACGGAGTTATGCCTGGTTGTTCCAAATAAGAGTTGCTCGCAATAAGGAACCGGACAGACAAACTCCACTTGAGAAAGAAAGATCTAAGAAATAAATTTCACTCAGGGTATACTTCGGCGCATCCACCAATTCCCGACTCGAGTCAGACCGGACAGGGTAATTAGCCCAAAACACCGCGGTGATCCGGAGATCGGAAATTAGCGACCCCTCTCCTCAAGATAAGGAGTTCTGCCTGGTAGTTCCAAATAAGAGTTGCTCGCAATAAGGAACCGGACAGACAAACTCCACCCGAGAAAGAAAAATCTAAGAAATAAATTTCGTTCAGGGTATACTTTGGCGCATCCACCAATTCTAGACTCGAGTCAGACCGGACAGGGTAATTAGCCCAAAACACTGCTGTGATCCGGAGATCGGAAATTAGCGACCCCTCTCCTCAAGATATGGAGTTCTGCCTGGTAGTTCCAAATAAGAGTTGCTCGCAATAAGGAACCGGACAGACAAACTCCACTTGAGAAAGAAAGATCTAAGAAATAAATTTCGCTCAGGGTATACTTCGGCGCATCCACCAATTCACGACTCGAGTCAGACCGGACAGGGTAATTAGCCCTAAACACCGCGGTGATCCGGAGATCGGAAATTAGCGACCCCTCTCCTCAAGATAAGGAGTTCTGCCTGGTAGTTCCAAATAAGAGTTGCTCGCAATAAGGAACCGGACAGACAAACTCCACTTGAGAAAGAAAGATCTGAGAAATGAATTTCGTTCAGGGTATACTTTGGCGCATCCACCAATTCTAGACTCGAGTCAGACCGGACAGGGTAATTAGCCCAAAACACTGCCGTGATCCGGAGATCGGAAATTAGCGACCCCTCTCCTCAAGATAAGGAGTTTTGCCTGGTAGTTCCAAATAAGAGTTGCTCGCAATAAGGAACCGAACAGACAAACTCCACTTGAGAAAGAAAGATCAAAGAAATAAATTTCACTTACGGTATACCTCGGCGCATCCACCAATTAACGACTCGAGTCGGACCGGACAGGATAATTAACCTTAAAGACCGCAGTGATCCGGAGATCGGAAATAAACGACCCCTCTCCCCAAGATAAGGAGTTTTGCCTGGTAGTTCCAAATAAGAGTTGCTCGCAATAAGGAACTGAACAGACAAACTCCACTCGAGAAAGAAAGATCTTAGAAATAAGATAAATTACAAATAAATCACACTCGGAAAGTATCGATGGAACACAGGAAAGTCACCGATAATACAGACAGGAATAAAACGGTTCTTACCAATCTTAAGAATTTCCCACTTCACTACACGAACTCAAATTCTTTTCGTGTACGGGCTAAGTGTCAAATTCACGAATATAAAATACGGCACTAAAACATCCAACGTTCAAAAGAAAAATTGCAAACTAAAAATTAAACTCTAAATTGTTACTCAAGAAAATCCGCTCAATGACTATGAAAATATATAGCTCGAAGACGCCGACAGGAGTAAATCGGAAAATATCTTAATACTTCGAAGACACCGGCAAGAATAATTGGAAAAATATCTTTCTACTTCGAAGACACCGACAAGAATAATCCTCCTTTTCCGAAATACTTCACTTGTAATCTCGGTTGGAAGGGGAAAATTTCGAGTCTCGAAATCGGCGGTGTACCTATGAAAAACGAACGACAACATGTAAAAAAGAACATATTGAAGAGATAACGTCTATCGCATTGTCGCTCGAAAGTTTTTATACATAGGCTGATATTTTAAATTGCATCGTTATATTTTCATGAAATAAATAAATCAGAAATTATTCCAAATGAAAATTTCTGAATTGGACGAAAAATACCTTCACTGCTCTCAATTAAAATTTTATTTTCACCTACTCATATGACTGGTAGAATAATGATGGAATTCTAAACCTGGGGCAAATTATACTGGGTGATTCTAATAAAATAATTATTGAATTCTAAACCTGGGGTGAATTATACTAGGTGATTCTAGTAAAATAATTATTGAATTCTTGACCTGGGCTAAATTATACCGGGTGATTCTAGTAACGAATTTCACTTCGTTACACACCCCCCTTACTTCCCCAAAAAAAAAACGAAAGTTTTTTTTTATGACCACCTGCTACCTCGTTGTTCAGAAATCTATTGGCAGACGGCCAATATAACCCCTGGATGAATCTTCAATGACCAGCGATGGAGGTTCGTCGAGGTTCGCAGCAGCTCGCATTGGATTCCAATGGACTCAGGGTTGGGCTGGTCTGACCTCGCCTGCTGATTGCGGTTTTCTTCAGCTCGCGATGGCTCCTCTTGTCGCCTCGTTTGGACTCGACTATCTTGGGGGAACTCTTTCGGGCACAAGTATTCCCTGGACATTACCCCCTTGTAGTCTTGGCCAGTAGTCGAATGCTTCTACCACCAGCTTGTCTAGGCGTTCTAACATGGAATCCACCAGCCTGACATTGAATAGGTCCTACTACTTTTAGACATCTGAAACATAAAAGGATTAGCGACCATTCGTATGGATCCCCCACGACCAACGACTACCCACTTCGGACTCCAACATAAGGACATCTTGATGGACGGCCTCACACTCTGGGAGTCCAAATTCGCATTGTGGTCACATCTACAGAAGAGGCGGATGATGTGACCGCCAAAGATCGGGGCTTCTCAGAAAACGAGTGGCTAACGCGGTTACACCTTATTGGCATGCTCTCCACCTAGCTCATCCTCGTGGAACGGTTTCAAATCTTTCACGTGGATATGACGGAGGCATTTACCCGACCCGCTTTTCAAGTCGTAAACCACTGGAGATATGACCTTGGTAACGGTATATGGACCAGAATATTTGGGCGCTAATTTAGATGCAAAGCCCTCTGCCGCCGAAGACAACGGATGTTCCCGGCGTAAAACTTTGTCACCTACCCGGCACGACCACGCTCTCCTCCGGAGATTATAATACCGACTCTGTTGGTTGAATGCACGAGTCAGCTGGAGTCTAACAAACTCCCGGGTCTCTTGGAGTCGCTTGATGCGATTTGCGTATTGGCCTACCCCTTGGACCTGTGGTTCTTCCGTTGATTTCTCTGCATCACCTTTGGTTCCTGATGTCCGACGGTTCGTTTCTGGGGAGTGAACCTCCCGACCGAAATTCAGGAACGCTGGTGTGAATCCGGTGGACTCATGTTTGGCAGAATTCAACGCGAAAGTCAGTTCTCCCACTCGCTCATCCCAGGAGCGATGATCCTGCTCGCAGAATTGTGCTATCATGGTTTTGATGGTCCGGTTAGCTCTTTCCACGGGGTTGCACTGCGGCGAATAGACTGGAGCAAATCTATGTTGGATACCCAAATTCTTCAGGTTTTCCCTAAATAGACGTCCGTCGTATTGAGAACCATTGTCGCTAATTACGGTCTTTGGACATCCAAATTTCAGCAACACTAGATCGTAAAACGCCTGGAACACACCTTTACCCGTGGCTGCCCGGAGTGGTTTGCATTCTATCCACTTCGAGAAACGGTCCTGGAACATCACGAGGAAAGTATTACCCCTTTTGGAACGAGGTAATGGGCCTATTAGATCCGTGCAGACCGTATGCCATGGTTCGGTGATGTGGTACGGTTGCATTTTCCCTGGGGGTTTCTGTTGGCAAACCTTGTACCTCTGGCATTGTTTGCACCTTCGAACGTATTGGGCTGCTTCACGGAACATCCCAGGCCAATAGTAGCTTTGGGCCACTCGAGATATGGTCTTTGCGATTCCCAAGTGACCAGCCACCGGCTCATCATGGTTCTCCCGCAGTATCAACTGCCGATCCTCTGTCGGGATGCACAGTTTCCACGGTGTTCCCATCTCCGTTTCCGTGAAGTCGTCGGCGCTCCAAAAATGTCGGTATAACCTTCCCTCCTGTATCCGGTAATCTGGAAAATCCGCAGGCTTCTTCGAGACCTCCTGGTAATTCCTAGTATACCACGGGCATCGGGTCGTGTTCTTGACCACACAGACCTGTTCCTCTGACGGCAACGGATCCCTGGACAAGGCATCTGCCACTCGGTTCAGGGTGCCCTTTCTATATTTGATCTCAAAATCATATTGTTGTAGAAAGACACACCACCTTGCAATCCGGCCTGAGGGAGATTTTATCGATCGTAACCAGCGCAAACTCATGTGATCAGTGATCACGGTAAAATGATACCCTTCCAGATACGGCCTCATTTTGTCTATGGCCCATACGATTGCCAAGCATTCCTTTTCGGTCACCGAATAGTTCTTTTCGGCACCATTTAGGGTACGGCTGGCGTAGGCTATAACTCGTTCGCGTCCTTCCTGGATCTGCGTTAAGGCAGCCCCGAGCCCGCTCTCGGATGCATCAGTCTGCAACGTAAACGGCTGGGAGAAATCCGGACAGGCTAACACTGGTGATTCAGTGAGTTTCTCCTTCAGCGTATCGAACGCTCGCTG
The DNA here is from genome assembly GCF_914767665.1 of Harmonia axyridis. Classification (NCBI taxonomy): domain Eukaryota; kingdom Metazoa; phylum Arthropoda; class Insecta; order Coleoptera; family Coccinellidae; genus Harmonia; species Harmonia axyridis. Next base: position 47,659,561 of record NC_059501.1, on the reverse strand, counting down.
TTGCTCCATTTCCCACTTCCATCTTTGCTTTTTCTTCAGCAATAACGTGAGTGGCGTAACTATTTTTGTGAAGTCATCCACAAATCTTCGGTACCAGCTCGCCACTCCCAGAAATCGGCGAAGTTCTCGTACGGTCTTCGGCGGCTTCATCGAATTTATGGCAGCAATCTTGTCCGGATCCGTCGCAATCCCTTCTTCGGTTATCACATGACCCAAATATTTCAGAGAACTCCTCACGAACTCACATTTATCTGGGTTGATCTTGAGGTTTGCTTCTCTGAGACGGCGAAACACTAACTTTAAGTTAGCCAGGTGCTCCTCAAACGTTTCTCCCAAGACCACTATGTCGTCCAGATATGCGAAGGCAATTGGGTCCAACTCAGGACCTATGACACGGTCCAAGAGTCTCTGGAACGTCGCACCGGCGGAATGAAGACCAAACGGCATCACTTTGAATTGAAACAGACCTCTTCCAGACACAGCAAAAGCAGTGATGGGCTTACTCTCCTCCGTGAGAGGAATCTGCCAATATCCTTGTTTCAAATCCAACGTAGAGATGTACTTTGCTCGCCTCAGTTTGTCCAATATCCCAGCAATGTATGGCAAAGGGTATGCGTCTTTGACCGAGACCTCGTTTACTGCTCGGAAGTCGATGCAGAATCTGGGGTTCCCATTAGCCTTCTTTACGATAACGACACAGGAGCTCCACGGTGATTTTGACGGTTCTATAATGTCCTCTTCCAACATTCGGTCCACTTCCTGGTCTATTATCTCCTGCATTTTGGGGTTACATGGGCGGTATCTCTGCTTGATAGGCTCGGTCCCGGGCTTCACCTTGATCTCGTGTTGCGCCATTTTCGTCGGTCCTCGTATCTGTTCGAAGACTGTAAGTTCTTTCTCCAGGAACTTCTGAAGGACGCTTTCTTCCTGACGATCTAAAGAACTAATCGACGTGTTGTGTGGCGTAGAGATCGGCGAAACGGCTTTCTTTAGCAACTTGCCCTTGAGGAAGCACTGCGAGGTACGGAAATCAATCTTGAAATCGTGCGAAGCCAGCAGGTCCATTCCTAGAACCAGATCCATCGGTAGATGGGGCACCAAATGGAGTCGAGATTTGATCTCCTCCTCCCCAAACCGTATTATGGGCTCGTACATCTTTTTCACGGTGATTGAACTTCCGTCGGCCACTGTGGCCACCATATCTGCGATCTCCGATGGAAAAACTCTCATCCTCCTGCATGCCTCTGCTGCCTTTTTGCTCAAAAAGGACTTAGACGCACCAGTGTCTAGCAGGGCTGCCAGGGACCGTTTTCCGATGTGGACAGCGACTATTGGCCGGTTATCCTGCGTGTACGCTGACTGCTTGATTGGGGATGCCATGGAACGGAACTGTCTCTTCCCCGCGGGGCAGCTCCGCTCTAGTTTTCCGAACATCGGCAATCCCTGGACATCACGCCTTGCTTCCCACATCGGGAACAAAACAGCCTCGGCGTTGATTGACACTCCCTTCTCAAGTGTCCGACCTTACCACAACGCCAGCATTGAAGTTCTCGGAGCCTGGTGTCTTCGAACCGAACGACCTTCGCATCACGGGGTGGTGGGCCTCCAGGTTTGACTCCAACGGATGTAGACTCCCTCTTTGGTGTTTCATTCCGGGCCTTAGGCGTCGACTTTGGTACATTTTCCGGTGGCTTCATTTCTTCCGGCCTCTTGGACGGTGGAAACTCGACGGTCAAGGTCTGTGGAGGTCTTCGGCGAGGTCTTTCATATACCAGATGTGGATCATCGATTAGACCTTTATGGGCTGGAGGTGGAGTGTATTGGTCCGCATGCCACTGAACCAACTCAAACACCTTTCCTTGGGACAACAGCTGGGCATAATTGTTGATCTCTTGAAAAGCCAGTGCCTTCTACAGGGTCGGCAACAGACGCTTCCTGATCATATTCACCTGTTCTTCTTCAGGAGGTCGCTTTGTAGTCAATTTCAAGAACAGGTTCTGCATCCTTGTGACGAACATCAACAGCTTTTCGTCCTCCCCCTGAGTTCGTTTCCTTATTTCCTCTAGAAGCGTTTCCTCGTAGTCGAGGGGGAGGAAAGCCTCACGCAGTTGCTCCTTGAAGTCTTCCCAACCTCTGAATGTACCTCTCCTGGGAATATACCAATCCCTGGCATCCTTCCGTAGTAACTCGAAGATAGATTCGAAGAGGTACTGTCGAGTAACCTTGCGAGTTTCGGCTAGATGTTCGACCTCCTGCAGGAATGCGTTAACGCTGGTTGATCCATCGAATTGTATATTCCACTTATAAACAGGTACGGCTGGCTGCTTAGATGATCTATCCATTCCAGTCCTGTTGTCCTGTCCTGTTCTGCCTCGCTCCAAACTATCTGATCTGCCTAGATCAGCTTGACCTCCCGTAGCCGTCGTGTGGGCTACATCCTTCTCGGTATCTCTCGAATCCTCGGGTACCAAAAATGGGAACGAAATTCTCCGAGTCGACTCAGCCACCACCGGCCTATTCCCTCGCATGAGCGGTCCAGAAATTTCATCTGTTCTCCAGGGACTAGTGAAGTTTAATCGTCGACGGACAGCTTCACAAGCCCTGTTGTGTAACCGCCGGAAGAAATTCAATGAGAAACCTCCCTCGCTATTTTCCTGTTGCAAAATCTGCGTTTGGTCTCCCTTGAAGGTGCCTCCGTTATCAGCACCGGTGGTTTGTTGGTCTTCCATTGGAGGATCCTCGAAGGAGATAAGACTAACTTCTCTTTCCGGTTGAGATGCTTCACCCAGCTCAGGGTTTTCCGAAACATCCCTCAACCCATTCCGGGCAACTTTTGCTTTGGCCAAGACCACGGCATCCACCAGCATCTCGTCTGTTTGTTTCCATAACTCAGACAGTTCGTCGGCCTTGGCCTGTTCCTCCATCGTAGTCGGTCTCACCAGGCTGAGACGGTTCTGTAGGTGTATGAGTCTACTCCTGATACGTGGCTCCTCATTCGCGGTGTTCTCCTCGTCAAAAGCTTGAACATGTTCCACCAAGCTTCTCAGGATTTGACTGGCATCGTTCAGTTCTTCCTCGGTGTCTCTTTCCATGGGACAGAACTGTACATCCTGTGCCAACACCTTCCTCAGTTCCTTCCGGTTTTCTTGTACGGTTCTGCCGGCTCTACGGCCACGAGCCTCCAGCTCCCATCTCAACTCTTCCGCTCTCAATCTATTCACCTCCATTATCCTCTGAAAAATATTCTACAAAAAAAATACTCTAAAGGGCTCTTCTGTCAGTCCTATAGCAAAAAAAATCAGGTCCCTGCTCGGGCGCCAATTTGTGACGGCGACTTTCTTCGGATTGTTGATTGTTTATTATTTCCCTTCTATATTACCTCGGGCGCCAATTGCGATAGGTTTTATAAGGTCGCAATTCCTTACGTCGCTCACTATTATCGACCCTGGGTAGCTTTTAAACAGTTGGAGAAGGGTTCGATTCAATCTAAGGTAAGAGCGATTGACCAGTGGTGATTTATTTCGCTAAATGGCAGTAAATGTCTATGAGATAAATAAAAGACACCCTGACGAAACACACTATATTTAACAATATCCGTTCCCTTATGTACAACACCAAATTATATACAATACTATCCTACATATACAATAATGAAAAAGGCTACTAAACACCAAAAGCAAATATTTACAATGCAACACGGTACGGAACGAGAAATAAGCGAGGTGAGCAGGTGGCGTATATCAAGCAGCAGAAATGAGTAAGCAGTGAGCAAGCAAATTGAGCGATGATAAAAACGGTTAAGTGCGGACAAGCGTGGAAAGCATGCAGATTGGCGTGTGAAATGCAGTCTAATAAGTCAGATGTGACTACCTATCCTGTGTTCCGTACGGTCCGGTTCGATACCTCTTTATTAGAAACAGCAAGCCTGAACAATATCTTCGAATCAGGTCTTGTATCGGCGCATCCACCAAAAATTGATATTAAGTCAGACTGGGCAGGGTGACTCACCGAAATGACCACGGTGATCAGTGAATCGGAAATACGCGACCCCTCTCCACAAGATAAGGAATTCCGTCTGGTGGTCCCAAATAAGAGTTGCTCGCAATAAGGGACCCGACACACGGATTCCACTTGAGAAAGTTGGGTCTTAGAAACAGATTTCAATCAGGGTATTTGTCGGCGCATCCACCAAAATAAATCTCAGTTCGGACTGGGCAGGGTGACTCACCGAAATGACCACGGTGATCCGTGAATCGGAAATAAGCGACCCCGCTCCACAAGATAAGGAATTCTGTCTGGTGGTCCCAAATAAGAGTTGCTCGCAATAAGGGACCCGACACACAGATTCCACCTGAGAAAGTTGGGTCTTAGAAACAGATTTCAATCAGGGTATTTGTCGGCGCATCCACCAAAATAAATCTAAGAAATAAATTTAGTTCGGGGTATACTTTGGCGCATTCACCAATTCTAGACTCGAGTCAGACTGGACAGGGTAATTCGCCGAAAAGGCTGCTGTGATCCGGAGATCGGAATTAAGCGACCCCTCTCCCCAAGATAAGGAGTAATGCCTGGTAGTTCCAAATAAGAGTTGCTCGCAATAAGGAACCGGACAGACAAACTCCACTTGAGAAAGAAAGATCTAAGAAATAAATTTCACTCAGGGTATACTTCGGCGCATCCACCAATTCCCGACTCGAGTCAGACCGGACAGGGTAATTAGCCCAAAACACCGCGGTGATCCGGAGATCGGAAATTAGCGACCCCTCTCCTCAAGATAAGGAGTTCTGCCTGGTAGTTCCAAATAAGAGTTGCTCGCAATAAGGAACCGGACAGACAAACTCCACCCGAGAAAGAAAAATCTAAGAAATAAATTTCGTTCAGGGTATACTTTGGCGCATCCACCAATTCTAGACTCGAGTCAGACCGGACAGGGTAATTAGCCCAAAACACTGCTGTGATCCGGAGATCGGAAATTAGCGACCCCTCTCCTCAAGATATGGAGTTCTGCCTGGTAGTTCCAAATAAGAGTTGCTCGCAATAAGGAACCGGACAGACAAACTCCACTTGAGAAAGAAAGATCTAAGAAATAAATTTCGCTCAGGGTATACTTCGGCGCATCCACCAATTCACGACTCGAGTCAGACCGGACAGGGTAATTAGCCCTAAACACCGCGGTGATCCGGAGATCGGAAATTAGCGACCCCTCTCCTCAAGATAAGGAGTTCTGCCTGGTAGTTCCAAATAAGAGTTGCTCGCAATAAGGAACCGGACAGACAAACTCCACTTGAGAAAGAAAGATCTGAGAAATGAATTTCGTTCAGGGTATACTTTGGCGCATCCACCAATTCTAGACTCGAGTCAGACCGGACAGGGTAATTAGCCCAAAACACTGCCGTGATCCGGAGATCGGAAATTAGCGACCCCTCTCCTCAAGATAAGGAGTTTTGCCTGGTAGTTCCAAATAAGAGTTGCTCGCAATAAGGAACCGAACAGACAAACTCCACTTGAGAAAGAAAGATCAAAGAAATAAATTTCACTTACGGTATACCTCGGCGCATCCACCAATTAACGACTCGAGTCGGACCGGACAGGATAATTAACCTTAAAGACCGCAGTGATCCGGAGATCGGAAATAAACGACCCCTCTCCCCAAGATAAGGAGTTTTGCCTGGTAGTTCCAAATAAGAGTTGCTCGCAATAAGGAACCGAACAGACAAACTCCACTTGAGAAAGAAAGATCTTAGAAATAAGATAAATTACAAATAAATCACACTCGGAAAGTATCGATGGAACACAGGAAAGTCACCGATAATACAGACAGGAATAAAACGGTTCTTACCAATCTTAAGAATTTCCCACTTCACTACACGAACTCAAATTCTTTTCGTGTAAGGGCTAAGTGTCAAATTCACGAATATAAAATACGGCACTAAAACATCCAACGTTCAAAAGAAAAATTGCAAACTAAAAATTAAACTCTAAATTGTTACTCAAGAAAATCCGCTCAATGACTATGAAAATATATAGCTCGAAGACGCCGACAGGAGTAAATCGGAAAATATCTTAATACTTCGAAGACACCGGCAAGAATAATTGGAAAAATATCTTTCTACTTCGAAGACACCGACAAGAATAATCCTCCTTTTCCGAAATACTTCACTTGTAATCTCGGTTGGAAGGGGAAAATTTCGAGTCTCGAAATCGGCGGTGTACCTATGAAAAACGAACGACAACATGTAAAAAAGAACATATTGAAGAGATAACGTCTATCGCATTGTCGCTCGAAAGTTTTTATACATAGGCTGATATTTTAAATTGCATCGTTATATTTTCATGAAATAAATAAATCAGAAATTATTCCAAATGAAAATTTCTGAATTGGACGAAAAATACCTTCACTGCTCTCAATTAAAATTTTATTTTCACCTACTCATATGACTGGTAGAATAATGATGGAATTCTAAACCTGGGGCAAATTATACTGGGTGATTCTAATAAAATAATTATTGAATTCTAAACCTGGGGTGAATTATACTAGGTGATTCTAGTAAAATAATTATTGAATTCTTGACCTGGGCTAAATTATACCGGGTGATTCTAGTAACGAATTTCACTTCGTTACAATATGAGATATCAAGTCAAGCAGCAAATAATTTGAATTTGAACAAATGGAATAAAATTAGCATTGTGCCATTGGCTAGCGATTTGAAAATCATGAAAGACTACCTAGCTCAATGTGCCCAAAAATCAGCCGCAAAACTTCAATCAATGAGCACTGACATAACAGCTTACCATAATTTAGTAGAAGTAACATACTGCCAAGTACTTTTACTTAATCGTAAACGCCCTGGTGAGCTCCAAAGAATGCAGCTTCATATATATTTGAACTGCGGTAATTCGCAAGGGCAATATGAGGAGTTTGAGAAAATCATTTTCCCTCTAGAAAGAGTTCTCTTGTCGAAAATGAAAAGAGTAGTCACCAGAGGTAAAAGGGGAAGGGGGGTACCAGTACTTTTCACAACAGAAGTACAAAAAAATCTTCAAATTCTTATTGATAACAGACCGAATATGGTTCCGAAAGAAAACATGTTTTTATTTGCTGAAGCCAAATGCAGATCTGAATTGAGTGGATACAAGGTTTTGAGCAAATATGCACAGGCATGTGGTGCAAAAAATCCCAAATCTATTACTGTAACACGTCTCAGAAAACACTTGGCGACCTTGATGCAAATTTTCAATATGACGGAAGGAGACATTGAGCAACTTGCATCCTTTATGGGTCACACAACAGGTACGCACAAGGGTTCGTATAGATTTCCTGATGATGTCTATCAAACGGCCAAATTATCTAAGCTACTTCTGCTCATGGAGAAAGGCGAGGCAAATCACTACAAGGGTAAAAGCCTCGACGAAATTGAAATAAATATGGAGGAAAACTTACTGGATGAAAAGCAAGATGACGAAGATGATGTGGAAGACGTTGAAGAACCAATAAATGAAAGTATCAAAAAATCGAAGAATGGTAGTGAAAAGGTTGATGATAGTAATAATACTGATTGCGTGAACACAGTTGAGAAGGAAAACCAAGCTATGCCTCAAAAGAAAAGAAGAATACTCATTCCGTGGACAGAAGAACAGAAAAAATTGACAAGAACCTTTTTTGCTAAACACATAAGAAATTCTAGACCCCCAAAAAGACATGAGTGCGAGGAACTTATAGATGCAAATCCAGGAGTATTCAATAACAAAGCGTGGCTTAAAATGAAAGTATTCGTTCAAAACGAATATAGCAAGAAAAAAAATTAAGACTTAAGGTAGAACTCATATTAGAAAAACTCTTATTTAATATTGTTGAAGAGTAACGTCCATGATTATAAATATTGAATGAAATGTTAACAGGAGTTTGGACCAGTTTTTATTTTGATTTCTTATTATTTGCCAACGTTTCGAATCTTTTGTGATTCTTCCTCAAGGCTCGTATTTATTTCAATCAAAATATCGTCATATACATTAAAATTCTTTCTTTCATTTCTCTTGGAAAGTCAATATATGACGGTTTTTTTTTGGTATATTTTCTTTGCTGAATTCCTGATTGGTTCTTGATAAACGTTGAAAGTTGGATAATTACATTGAGAGTTCTTCGTCTAAAGACAGCCCATCATTGTCGATTGTCAACTTACAAGTCAAATTATTTACTCTCCTTACAATTGATGAACTGCCAGACCTAAGTTCTTATCAACTTCGGTGGAGGAAGATTGGCTCAGTATAGAGCTAGGACTTTTACCTCTTCAGGAAAGTAATTTGGGATCTTAGAAAATTTCATTCTTTTTTTATACAATTATAAATTTCGGATTCACTTGTATATCCTTATGCAGAAATAGTTTCTAACTCAGCACTTCAGCAGTTGGTGGAGAACCCCACCAGATATCGCCTCGGACAAAATCCATCCACATTAGATTTATTTTTCACATCAGACCCAGACACTGTATCAGAGATCAAATATTTAGCACAATTCGGGAAATCTGACCATTTAACTTTGGCCACTGAAATCCAGTTACAGGCTCCCACTTCCCAAAATAATCAATTCAAAACCATAAGGAAAGTGAACTATGACGGCATTGCTGCGGAACTGTCATCGAAGAACTGGAGCTTGATCCTTGCAGACGATCAGATGAATGCTATATGGTCTACCTTTCTCTCAATTGTTGAGACTGCTATTGCATCCAATACGTATACAAAACAGGTTAAATTTAATCCTTTGAGACCCTGGATTGATGATCGTATTTTGGCACTGGTGAGAAGAAAGAAATCTCTCTGGCAGAGATTCTTGAGAACCAGAGCTGATTCGGACTACATAAATCATCGTAACCTTTCCAACTTCGTCAGTAAGGAAATCAGGTCATCCAAGGCAGCATTTGAGAATAATTTGGTCTCGTCCAGGAACCCTAAACGGATGTTTAAATACGTAAGATCCTTCCTCAATTCTAAGGTTGGGGCACCGATTGTTAGAAGGCTTGATGGTAACATGTGTGGGAATCCTGTGGAGTCGGCGGATGTACTCGCTGATGTCTTCTCTTCAGCTTTCACCTCAGAGCCACCTGGACCAATCCCGACTTGTCAAACAGAACGGTCTATTCCTGGGATGTCACATGTTTGGATTGATGAAGAAACCGTTGAGAAATACCTCTTGGAACTAAAAGTTGATACCTCTCCCGGACGTGATGGTATTACCTCACGTTTACTTAAATATTGTGCTAAGGCTATGGCGGTGCCTTTATCCACCATATTCTCCAAGTCATTCCGAGACTCTTGTCTTCCATGTGACTGGCTGTCTGCCACGGTTACGCCAATTTTCAAGAAGGGTGATAAGCTCTCACCACTGAACTATCGTCCAATAAGTCTAGTCTCATCAGTCGCCAAAGTTCTAGAACGCATAATCTGTGACCAACTTATCAAATTTGCTATGGAGCACTCTATCATACCGCGGGAGCAACACGGCTTTATTCCCGGCCGCTCCACTCTTACTAATCTTCTAACAGGTCTGTCTGCTTGGACTGAGTCGTACGACCGCGGCATTCCGGTGGACGTTTTGTATCTTGACTTTTCTAAAGCCTTTGACCGGGTTCCACACAGGCGTCTCATTTCGAAGTTGGATCATCTCGGCGTTCGTGGAAATCTCCTGAGCTGGATTTCAGCTTTTTTGTCCAACAGAACATTTCGTGTGAAAGTGGGTGATGCTTTATCTTCATCCAACAGAACAGTTGGGTCAGGCGTGCCGCAGGGATCGGTTCTTGGGCCCATTCTCTTTCTCCTGTACACATCCGATCTGCCATGTATTTTAAAATCCCCTTGCCTCCTCTTCGCGGATGACACGAAGTTGTACAACAACCCTCTTTCATCGTATAGCACTCTTCAGGAGGATTTGGACCGGTTGGTTCAGTGGTGTTCTGATTGGTTGTTGCCTTTGAATGTTGATAAGTGCTCAGTTCTACACATTGGCAAAACAAACCCATCTTTTCACTACCGTCTTGATGGTAAAACCCTTCCTTCTGTTTTGCAACAGTGTGACCTTGGCGTGACTGTCACGACCGACCTTTCGTGGTCCAAACATATTGCGCATATTACTAGCAAGGCAAAGCAGACTGCTTTCATTCTTTCAAAATCCTTTAACGGCTGTAACAATGCTACGCTTAGCAAACTGATAAAATATTATGTGCGACCTATTCTGGAATATGCAGGACCAGCGTGGTGGCCTTCATCTCGAGCAGACGCAGCTCTTCTGGAGTCGGTTCAACGGTGGGTAACTCGATTTCCTTATGGACCCATTAGAACATCTTATGAGGAAAGACTGCAACTCTTCAGTTTGCCAAACTTTGAAGACAGGAGAACAAGAGGCGATATCATTTTTACCTTCAAAGCCCTTCGCAATCATTTTGGCGACGATATCCGTCGCTTGTTTTCCAGAAACCACAATCACCTTAGGGGCCATTCACTTAAGCTTAGGAGAGAACAGTTCCGCACGCCTCAGAGACAGCAGTTCCTCACAAATAGGGTGTTCCACTCATGGAACAGTCTACCGAGGGATCTTGTAGATGCAACCTCCACCAACGCCTTCAAGAATGGATATGACCGATGGATTACCCAACCTCGAGAATAATACGTCCAAATTTTTTTGTCATTGTAAACCATAATTTTTGTTTTGAGTTATATTTAGTTTCCGAATGTTATTTTTTTAAGTTTGAGTTTATAGGTATTTGTACCTCTACTCTTATTGTAACAATAATAATAATAATAATAATATATTTTCATTTTATAAATATTGTATGTAAATTTTTCTGGTACCAGATATTTTAAAGATTCGGATTGTGAACTACTTATGTAATTATAAGAGGTGTTTGATCGACCTGGGTTTTTGTCCCTTCCATTTGGTAGATTCAGGGATCTGAACCACGACTCAAACAAACGACTCTTCTCGGGCATTTTGAGTTGTAACGAAGAGTTTACAGTTTCAGGACATTTTTTTTGCAAATCACTTCTATAATCACCTCTCGAAGTTTATCCACTTCAAAAGTAGACATATCAAAAATTTCAGTGGAAGACTAGGGAAACACTTGTATTGTATAGATGAGCTCTGCTAGGAAAGATGAATTCCGGGAATGAAATTTCAGACTAGTTCTAATTTGATTTTCATCGGAAATGATACCCACTTTTGATTTTGAGTACTTGTTTCTAGTGGAAACGCTAGCTTTCTTTCTGCCAAATGTCTGTATTTTTTGACAATCAAGAGTCAATTCATGTTCTGGAATTTGATTGAATTTTTATAAAACATATACTTAACTAATAGCATGTAATAATAATAAAAACTAGTAGGATATCAAAAAATTAGTACTTAAATTTAAAATGAATAAAATTTTGTTCAAATGACACAATTGCATTCATTCATTTAATAACCTCGTCTCACCACTATTTTCTCAATTGTTAATATGTCTGTAGGATAAATTTTAAATTTATAACCCTTAATTACCTTTTGGTTGCTGAAAAATAGGCAAATTCAATGAAAGCCTCTAAGCACTTGAAACAAACAAAAATTTATTCAGAAAACAAAAGAACATCACTAATGGCATAAAGTTTCTGGAAACACATGAGATTAAATAAGAGTATTGAATGAAATGTTAACAGGAGTTTGGACCAGTTTTTATTTTGATTTCTCATTATTTGCCAACGTTTCGAATCTTTTGTGATTCTTCCTCAAGGCTCGTATTTATTTCAATCAAAATATCGTCATATACATTAAAATTCTTTCTTTCATTTCTCTTGGAAAGTCAATATATGACGATATTTTTATTGAAGTAAATACGAGCCTTGAGGAAGAATCACAAAAGATTCGAAACGTTGGCAAATATTAAGAAATCAAAATAAAAACTGATCCAAATTCCTGTTAACATTTCATTCAATACTCTTATTTAATCTCATGTGTTTCCAGAAACTTTATGCCATTAGTGATGTTCTTTTGTTTTCTGAATAAATTTTTGTTTGTTTCAAGTGCTTAGAGGCTTTCATTGAATTTGCCTATTTTTCAGCAACCAAAAGGTAATTAAGGGTTATAAATTTAAAATTTATCCTACAGACATATTAACAATTGAGAAAATAGTGGTGAGACGAGGTTATTAAATGAATGAATGCAATTGTGTCATTTGAACAAAATTTTATTCATTTTAAATTTAAGTACTAATTTTTTGATATCCTACTATTTTTTATTATTATTACATGCTATTAGTTAAGTATATGTTTTATAAAAATTCAATCAAATTCCAGAACATGCATTGACTCTTGATTGTCAAAAAATACAGACATTTGGCAGAAAGAAAGCTAGCGTTTCCACTAGAAACAAGTACTCAAAATCAAAAGTGGGTATCATTTCCGATGAAAATCAAATTAGAACTAGTCTGAAATTTCATTCCCGGAATTCATCTTTCCTAGCAGAGCTCATCTATACAATACAAGTGTTTCCCTAGTCTTCCACTGAAATTTTTGATATGTCTACTTTTGAAGTGGATAAACTTCGAGAGGTGATTATAGAAGTGATTTGCAAAAAAAATGTCCTCAAACTGTAAACTCTTCGTTACAACTCAAAATGCCCGAGAACAGTCGTTTGTTTGAGTCGTGGTTCAGATCCCTGAATCTACCAAATGGAAGGGACAAAAACCCAGGTCGATCAAACACCTCTTATAATTACATAAGTATTTCACAATCCGAATCTTTAAAATATCTGGTACCAGAAAAATTTACATACAATATTTATAAAATGAAAATATATTATTATAATTATTATTATTATTGTTACAATAAGAGTAGAGGTACAAATACCTATAAACTCAAACTTAAAAAAATAACATTCGGAAACTAAATATAACTCAAAACAAAAATAATGGTTTACAATGACAAAAAAATTTGGACGTATTATTCTCGAGGTTGGGTAATCCATCGATCATATCCATTCTTGAAGGCGTTGGTGGAGGTTGCATTTACAAGATCCCTCGGTAGACTGTTCCATAAGTGGAACACCCTATTTGTGAGGAACTGCTGTCTCTGAGGCGTGCGGAACTGTTCTCTCCTAAGCTTAAGTGAATGGCCCCTAAGGTGATTGTGGTTTCTGGAAAACAAGCGACGGATATCGTCGCCAAAATGATTGCGAAGGGCTTTGAAGGTAAAAATGATATCGCCTCTTGTTCTCCTGTCTTCAAAGTTTGGCAAACTGAAGAGTTGCAGTCTTTCCTCATAAGATGGTCTAATGGGTCCATAAGGAAATCGAGTTACCCACCGTTGAACCGACTCCAGAAGAGCTGCGTCTGCTCGAGATGAAGGCCACCACGCTGGTCCTGCATATTCCAGAATAGGTCGCACATAATATTTTATCAGTTTGCTAAGCGTAGCATTGTTACAGCCGTTGAAGGATTTTGAAAGAATGAAAGCAGTCTGCTTTGCCTTGCTAGTAATATGCGCAATATGTTTGGACCACGAAAGGTCGGTCGTGACAGTCACGCCAAGGTCACACTGTTGCAAAACAGAAGGAAGGGTTTTACCATCAAGACGGTAGTGAAAAGATGGGTTTGTTTTGCCAATGTGTAGAACTGAGCACTTATCAACATTCAAAGGCAACAACCAATCAGAACACCACTGAACCAACCGGTCCAAATCCTCCTGAAGAGTGCTATACGATGAAAGAGGGTTGTTGTACAACTCCGTGTCATCCGCGAAGAGGAGGCAAGGGGATTTTAAAATACATGGCAGATCGGATGTGTACAGGAGAAAGAGAATGGGCCCAAGAACCGATCCCTGCGGCACGCCTGACCCAACTGTTCTGTTGGATGAAGATAAAGCATCACCCACTTTCACACGAAATGTTCTGTTGGACAAAAAAGCTGAAATCCAGCTCAGGAGATTTCCACGAACGCCGAGATGATCCAACTTCGAAATGAGACGCCTGTGTGGAACCCGGTCAAAGGCTTTAGAAAAGTCAAGATACAAAACGTCCACCGGAATGCCGCGGTCGTACGACTCAGTCCAAGCAGACAGACCTGTTAGAAGATTAGTAAGAGTGGAGCGGCCGGGAATAAAGCCGTGTTGCTCCCGCGGTATGATAGAGTGCTCCATAGCAAATTTGATAAGTTGGTCACAGATTATGCGTTCTAGAACTTTGGCGACTGATGAGACTAGACTTATTGGACGATAGTTCAGTGGTGAGAGCTTATCACCCTTCTTGAAAATTGGCGTAACCGTGGCAGACAGCCAGTCACATGGAAGACAAGAGTCTCGGAATGACTTGGAGAATATGGTGGATAAAGGCACCGCCATAGCCTTAGCACAATATTTAAGTAAACGTGAGGTAATACCATCACGTCCGGGAGAGGTATCAACTTTTAGTTCCAAGAGGTATTTCTCAACGGTTTCTTCATCAATCCAAACATGTGACATCCCAGGAATAGACCGTTCTGTTTGACAAGTCGGGATTGGTCCAGGTGGCTCTGAGGTGAAAGCTGAAGAGAAGACATCAGCGAGTACATCCGCCGACTCCACAGGATTCCCACACATGTTACCATCAAGCCTTCTAACAATCGGTGCCCCAACCTTAGAATTGAGGAAGGATCTTACGTATTTAAACATCCGTTTAGGGTTCCTGGACGAGACCAAATTATTCTCAAATGCTGCCTTGGATGACCTGATTTCCTTACTGACGAAGTTGGAAAGGTTACGATGATTTATGTAGTCCGAATCAGCTCTGGTTCTCAAGAATCTCTGCCAGAGAGATTTCTTTCTTCTCACCAGTGCCAAAATACGATCATCAATCCAGGGTCTCAAAGGATTAAATTTAACCTGTTTTGTATACGTATTGGATGCAATAGCAGTCTCAACAATTGAGAGAAAGGTAGACCATATAGCATTCATCTGATCGTCTGCAAGGATCAAGCTCCAGTTCTTCGATGACAGTTCCGCAGCAATGCCGTCATAGTTCACTTTCCTTATGGTTTTGAATTGATTATTTTGGGAAGTGGGAGCCTGTAACTGGATTTCAGTGGCCAAAGTTAAATGGTCAGATTTCCCGAATGGTGCTAAATATTTGATCTCTGATACAGTGTCTGGGTCTGATGTGAAAAATAAATCTAATGTGGATGGATTTTGTCCGAGGCGATATCTGGTGGGGTTCTCCACCAACTGCTGAAGTGCTGAGTTAGAAACTATTTCTGCATAAGGATATACAAGTGAATCCGAAATTTATAATTGTATAAAAAAAGAATGAAATTTTCTAAGATCCCAAATTACTTTCCTGAAGAGGTAAAAGTCCTAGCTCTATACTGAGCCAATCTTCCTCCACCGAAGTTGATAAGAACTTAGGTCTGGCAGTTCTTCAATTGTAAGGAGAGTAAATAATTTGACTTGTAAGTTGACAATCGACAATGATGGGCTGTCTTTAGACGAAGAACTCTCAATGTAATTATCCAACTTTCAACGTTTATCAAGAACCAATCAGGAATTCAGCAAAGAAAATATACCAAAAAAAAAACCCTTTTTTCAGGGTTTTATGAATGAACTAGAGAAAAACAATTATAACTATTTTGCAGCGATAATTATCGATATATGTACGTTCGAAGAAACTAGAAAAGAAAATGATATCATAATTTCGAAGTATCGAGTACATATGCACGAAGATACGCATTGGCGTACGCCCAGATTTCCATCAACTGTCTGACTCAGTTGAATATTTAAAATTTGAAATGTAGCACGCTACACACTCCTCATTCCCCCCAAAAAAAAGGTCTTTGCTCACAATGAGCTTTTTTTTTTATCCACAAAGTTAACTGAACGAGAAAATGATGGGCGCCAGTGATCCAGGGATCACAAGGTATATCAAGGAAATTGACTTCATAGAGACATAGAACTGCATCTGAAAAGACACAAAAGACTTAGTTACTTCAAAACAACAAAACAGTTACACCAAAGATTTATGCAATGCACATTAGATACTGTATAACTGCACGTTGATTCGAACAGAGGTAGAAGCATATAATAAAGGCTGAAAAGTAATTATACTAGAGCAGAAAAGATAAAGATAATTGCAATGGCCAAGACTACTTTCCATTACAAGAAGATAATTGCTCGTAGTACAAAGAGAGATAAATAAGAGATAAAGATAAATGAGAGATAGAAATAAAGATAAGTGCCTTAAATGCTTCAATTTATAATATTTGTCTCAATTCAATCAATTCAATCGAATACTGAAAAGGAAAGGATAAGAGGAAAGGAGGAATGAAAAACGGCATTTGTTATTCCAGGCGATACAAACCAATACCTAATACTAACAAAACACAAAACATTCAGGTCATTCGGATTGAACATCTGAGAAATCAGTAGGATCATCTTCTCTACTTAAATCGGGCTTAATGTCCTTGATATGGAAATTTCCGAGGTCTCTACCAGACAAATCAACGAGATTGTAGACAAGCGAAGAAATCGCCTTATTCACAATACATGGGACAAACCTTGGAGCAAGCTTGGCGGTGAAATTCTTAGAAGCATCAGAAAGCACAAAATTCCGCTTCCACACTCTATCTCCAACCTTCAGCCGTAAATCTCGTCTTCTGAGGTTGTATCTACGAGCGTTGATCTCGTAAGAATGCTTCAAACGTTTTCGAATGTCTTCATAAAGTTCAGGCAGTTGTTGAACAATATCGGAATCCAAAACTTTATTTCCTACAGTGACGGCGTTATTGGCATTATCAGAAATAAGACCATAAAATGATCCATCTGTAGCTACATTCCTTAGAAAAACTAAAAATGAGGGACTATATTTCAAAGTTTCACTCCTAGCAAGTCTAATTGCTTGAGCGATTTCCAGAATATTCTGGTCCCAAAGTTTATGATCACCATCAATATATGATCTGATGGCGGTGACGATCGTCTTGTTCACACGCTCTGTAGGATTGATTTGGGGATGGAAACGAGCATTATAGAAGATTTTCTGGACCTTATACTTTTTCATTAGGTTTTTAAATTCAGCAGAAACAAACTGTGAACCATTATCCACAGCAAAAATTCGAGGAACACCGAAAATCAGGAAAATTTGATTCTCGATAAATTTCACAATGGACCTGCTAGTGGCCTTAGAAAGTGGCTGAACAAAAACAAATTTGGTGAACCAGTCAGTTACAACTAAAACATACTGATTACCTGCTCTAGATCTTGTATAAGGTCCCAACAAATCGGCACTTAAGAACTGAAATGGGAAGTTAATATTCCGATACTTGCCCATTAATCCAGCCTGAGGTAGGTTTCCAGGTTTACAAGAAGCACATACCTTGCAACTCTTAACATACTTTACAATAGAGTTTTTCATCCTGGGCCAGTAATATAGAGACGAGACACGGTGTAATGTCTTGTAAACACCAAAATGTCCAGCTGTTGGCTCGTCATGAAATTCCTTCATAATTTCCAACCGATGAGGAGTGGGCACAACAATTTTCCATTCGGGAGAGTCATTTACTAAGCGATACCTAGGCAAAATATGTTTATATAAGACACGATTTTCTATTTTAAATTCGGGATACAGATCTGGACTATTACTAACTTTTGTCAGCAAATTGCTATACCATTTATCAACCTTCAACTGAGAAAGATTCAAAATTGAAACCTGTATACTGTCAGTCGACATACGAGAGAGTGAATCAGCAACAGTGTTGAGGGATCCACTTCGATGAACTATTTTGAAACGATAAGAAGATAATCTCATAATCCATCTAGAGATTCGTTGATTTGGATTTTTCATCGAATTAAGCAACACCAACGAAGAGTGATCCGTTATGACAGTAAACTCGGTGCCTTCAATATATGGTCTGAATTTCTCAATAGACAGTACGATAGCCAGTAGTTCTTTCTCTGTGGTTGAGTAGTTACGTTGACTCTTATTCAAAACCTTACTGAAGTAGGCGACTGGATGTTCTAGTCCATCTTCCTCCTGAAACAAAACTGCTCCAACACCACTATCACTTGCATCACAAGCAAGACTAAATGGTCTTGAAAAATCTGGACTCGCCAAAATAGGGGCTGAAGTTAACAATGATTTTATCTTGAGGAAAGCATTATTTGCATCATCTGTCCACACAACTGGTTGACCTTTCTTCCTACCCTTTAATAAATCAGTTATTGGACTACACACTGAAGCAAAATCTCTTAAAAATCTGCGATAATAACCGATTAAACCAATCAACCGACGAATTTGTGTGGTATTTTTGGGAATGGGATAATCCAAAATATCTTGAACTTTAGATGGATCCGTTCTTAGACCATTCTCATCTACAACAAATCCCAAAAAATTTAATGAGGGTCTACAAAACTTACATTTATCAAAGTTTATTGTCAAATTTGCCTCTTTTAGACAGTGAAATAGTTTTCTGAGGACAGCGAGATGCATTTCAAAAGTAGGGGTACAAACGATTATGTCATCGACATAATAGAATACATAGGGCTCCAAAGAAGGTCCAATGACCATATCCATAAGTCTCACCATTGCTTGACAAGCACAATTTAAACCAAACGGTAATACATTGAAACAGAACAAGCCTCTGCCTGAAATAGCGAAAGTTGTTTTTATTTTGGATTCTTCATCCAACGGAATTTGGAAAAATGCTTGTTTTAAATCTATTGAGCTAAGATAACATGCATCACGTACCTTACTCAGAACAGAATCAATTGGAGGCATAGGATAACTGTCAGGTAGGGTGATGGAATTCAACTTCCTAGCATCAAATACAACCCTGTGTGTACCATCCTTCTTGGGGACCAACCAAAGTGGAGACAACCATGGGCTACACCCGGAGATAGGTTTGATAATGTTGAGCTCCAACTTCTTATCAATTTCCACATTCAAAACTTTCTGCATTGCTGGAGAAAGTGGATACTGTCTTTGTCTAACTGGCTTGGCATCTCCTGTATCGATATGATGCCGATACAAATGAGTCCTACCTAATCTATCAGAGGGCGCAATTTGTTTAAATAAATCTATAACGAAGTCCAATTCGTACTTTTGAGGCTCTGTCAATGAATCAGATCCGAGTATAGCTCGAACCACAGCTACAGAGTTATCCGAAGATAAACAAGAGGAACCATAGGAAAAATCTCTGAAATCAAGAGTCAGATTAAAATCATGTATGAAATCCATACCCAAAATGAGGTCGTGAGTTATTGAGGGTACGACAAGTACCCTGAGTACCTTGGTCACCTCGTTCAAACTTATGGGAAGGTTGACATACCCCAAAGTATTCTGAGGCTTTCCATCGGCCGTTGTAAGGTTAACCGATACGTCGTAGTGGAGGCCTAGATTCATCTTCCGTAAAAGGTGAATAGAAGAAGAACCTAAAATTGTGACGTTGCTACCACTATCTACCAAGGAAGATATAAGCTCACCTCCTACCTGAACTGTTAGATAAGGACGATTGTCCTTCTGACGAAGTTCTAATAAGGGATTGGTCTCTCTCAAGACACTATGGTTCTTTTTAACCTTTCTTACCGCTTCAGGAACAGATAAATCGGAGTTCTCCATAACTATGGGTGACGAAGAAATTAATTCTTCTTCTGATTCGATTTCTGTTTCGGTTTTGGAGCAGGTTTTTGACTTGAGGGGCCTCCAATACCTGCGGGATTGTGGACCCTCTGTTCGTTTTTTGAACACCGAGGACAGTTGGACTTGATAACGTTCCTCTGACCGCAACCAAAGCAGAAGCGCGTTCTCAACTTCCTACATTCGTTGTAACGATGGTTTTCCTCACCACAGTTCCAACATCTGACATTAGATCGAGTTTCAGACACCTGGAGCTCTCCCAACTGATTTGAAACGCTTAAACAGAGAGCATCCTCAACTCTCCTACAAAGAGATGTCAGCTGAGATACTGATGCAATATCCTGTAAAACAAGGGCTTTTACATAGTCAGGAAGTAAATTATTCCTTATAATATTAACCATTTCAATCTCTGAAGGACATTTATTTAATCTATAAAATTGTGCCTCCATAAAAGTGATATACAGCGCAACTGACTCTCGAGGATTCTGCTTACGAGATTTGATATCCTGCAATAACATTGAGTCATAATTACTATGCAAAAATGTGGATTTCAGGGCATCAACGAGTTCGTTCCAGTTCAGGAAACGATTCTTGATGTGGTTGTTATGCCACCAAGTCCACGCATCATTTTCAAACAAATCCCCAGCAGAGTCGAATAGGTCCGAATCTGTACAACCTCTAGAAACCTTAAGGGACTCAACCAACTCCAAGAATGGAATTAATGGTTCCTTTCCCGAAAACTTTTTCAAACCCCACTTATAAACAGGTATACATTTAGAATTAGTTGGAGCGTTGACAGGAGACAGAGGATGATGCAAACCTGCAGACTTCACAGGTGTTGAGGTAGAAGGAAAATGAGCTTCAGAAGGGGACACCTTTTCTGCTATATCAGACTCCAACATAAGGACTTCTTTATAAAGATTCTGTCTGATAGCAGATTCATCATCTTTATCAACCGATAGCCGTTGAATTCTAACAGTTACATGAGTTAAACGAGTGAGTATACGTTTGTGATCAATTTGAGGAGAATTTGAATTGAACTTAGCGCAAATCTCCGTCAAATCTGTTAAACTCTCTTTAATGCCTTCAACATTTTCTTTGAAGGAAAAAGGATCAGACAAGACAGTGAAACTACGATCTGAGGATTCTTGTGAAAGTAAACCTCTCAAAATTTTACGTTTGTCATCCACTGATGACGGGATCTCAATACCTCGAATCGCAATCTCATAAGCGAGTTCATTTTGTTTTAGATAATTTGGGTTGAGAGACATTTTCCACGATAGAAAATTCAAAGGAATAAGATAAGGTAGAAGAGAGAAATTGAAAACTTATCAAAAAAAAACAAACAAAAAATAAATCCCGACTGAAAAATCAGATAAAATTGCCGAGAGATGATCCCAAAAATAATAACCTGAACTATCCGGAACGAGGATAATGATCAACCCCAAATAAACAGTCACCCCCACCAGGCAAACTGAGAGATCTAGTGATCGAATGGCCAAAAAGACCTTAACGGCCCCACGTTGGGCGCCAAAATTATGTGTAAACTCTTCGTTACAACTCAAAATGCCCGAGAACAGTCGTTTGTTTGAGTCGTGGTTCAGATCCCTGAATCTACCAAATGGAAGGGACAAAAACCCAGGTCGATCAAACACCTCTTATAATTACATAAGTATTTCACAATCCGAATCTTTAAAATATCTGGTACCAGAAAATTTACATACAATATTTATAAAATGAAAATATATACAAGTGAATCCGAAATTTATAATTGTATAAAAAAAGAATGAAATTTTCTAAGATCCTAAATTACTTTCCTGAAGAGGTAAAAGTCCTAGCTCTATACTGAGCCAATCTTCCTCCACCGAAGTTGATAAGAACTTAGGTCTGGCAGTTCTTCAATTGTAAGGAGAGTAAATAATTTGACTTGTAAGTTGACAATCGACAATGATGGGCTGTCTTTAGACGAAGAACTGTCAATGTAATTATCCAACTTTCAACGTTTATCAAGAACCAATCAGGAATTCAGCAAAGAAAATATACCAAAAAAAAACCTTTTTTCAGGGTTTTATGAATGAACTAGAGAAAAACAATTATAACTATTTTGCAGCGATAATTATCGATATATGTACGTTCGAAGAAACTAGAAAAGAAAATGATATCATAATTTCGAAGTATCGAGTACATATGCACGAAGATACGCATTGGCGTACGCCCAGATTTCCATCAACTGTCTGACTCAGTTGAATATATAAAATTTGAAATGTAGCACGCTACAAAACACATGGTCGAAATGTTATATGTCATTCGAAAGTACACGAAATCAGATATTTTTACTGAAGAGAAAGTTTGTGCATAAGTAATAATATTTCATCGAAAAAACCATTGGAAAAATAGGTCTGATTTTGTTAACTTCAGAATCGTGATATTTTTCTCCTTACCACGCCTGCAATAAGAGTGTTTTCTGTACACAGACTCTCTCATCTTGTAGCAAATTTATTTCTTTTTCCGAATTTGTGATCAAATTTGATGAAACTACAAGGAAAATTGGATAATGACCCTTTCATAGAAAAAACTTGAAATTCTTCGTGAAATCAAAAATGTTAAATTGAAGATTAACCGTCTATATTTTGACCATGTGTTATATGACATTTTTCATTGCAAATCACTTGTACAATCACCTCTCGAAATTTGTCCACTTTAAAAGTAGACACCCTGCATATATTCTTTTGAAATCAAGAGCTAACATAATACAATACATAAAACAAAAAAATCCCTAACTGAGGTTAATGCAAAACGAGCAAAAAACACAAAAATAAGATGGTAATCTGTTAAATCGATTTAAACTAGACAACCCAATTCAAAAACGACTCGGTAACTTCATGTATAGCCCTCAAGCTATCTTGAAATTTAGATATGGGACAATTATTAATCAGATGTTCTATTGTCTCTCTGCTTCACTGCATTCGCAACAAGGACTCTTAACTGAATTACATTTGAAAAGTATGCTATCAAATCCAGGAACTTCATTGGAAGGATCAGTCATAAAATCTTTGTATTTTAATAAACGGTATTCATGAATCACACTGTATATCCACGAACTTTTCCGAATTGATACACCCACATTGTTACTAGTTCATCAGCTGGAAAAGTTTAGCTCACAAGAAAAACTTATATCAGTTTTTTTTTATTCAAATGAAATAATAGATGCATGACTCATAAAAATATACAAATAAAGTTTCATCACCAATTGAAATGTTATCATCCATTTATGACGCTTTCATTCCCAGGCGCTTCCAAACGCCAATACAAAAATTACTGCGCTCAACCGCTGAATAATAATAATCGTTTTCAGACTCTGGATACAGATGTGCTATGTTGCCACAATTCTGAAGCCTTAAAGTATGGAGACTGGTTCACAATATTCACGAAATGTATACTACTGTTACGCCCTCAGTGGCAATGTCTCAAACTAAATTATACAAAACTTACCATTCTCCTACCATCAGCACGTCAGGAGAAAGAATTTTCATTTTCATATGGTGCTGCCATTTTTATACATGAAGTAGATATGTTCACGTAACGCTCTTCTGTCTCACTCACTGCTTCGAATGACGTAGACACGACTCAAATCGGCAGTTCTAGTGAGCAGAAAACATGAATTACATTATGGCTTCGCATATACTGAAGCCATAATTCCACTGAAGCCATAATGATAGGAGGATATATATATATATATATATATATATATATATATATATATATATATATATATATATATATATATATATATATATATATATATATATGTATTTATATATATATATATATATATATATATATATATAATAATAATAATAATAATAATAATAGTAATAAAATGGTTTATTCTGTAAGCTACAGGGTATAAACATATAATCACAGAGGCGTGAGCCTGTACGTGACTTCTAAATAAACAAAATATAATACAATAGCCGGTATTCAAATAATTCCACAAATCAAAATCAAATTCCAACAACATATCCTAACAAAAGATACAATATTCAACAAAAAGTTAAGAGTACATCATCCACAGTATAATGATCACCGATGAAATTTTATACATATAATATATCACTAACACAAGCTCATTTTTTTTTTACTGCAAGTTGCGTCAACATATTTACATGGAGGAAGGTTGTCTTCGGTAAGTAAGTTATCCATTTATTTCTTTTAGTAAAAATCCTCGAAAATGATGTGAGTTATTGGGGATTTATTATTAAATTGAAATATTTTCTGCCCTGGTCAATTATCCAATTTTTCAATTTTTTCCTCTTTTTAATGAGTTCTCTGATATTTTTCAGGTCCTTTGGGACAGCGGCATATATTCTGGGGGCTAGATAGGCAAAGCATCTCTGACCTATTCGTTTTCCTGCTCTTGGGGTAAGGTATTGGTTTGTTTTGTTACGTGTTTCATATTCACACTCAGTTAGTTGGAGTTGAATTTTTTGTTCGCTTATGCCAATTAAAATCTGCAGAACAAATAATTGGTGGGGATTCATGACCCTGGAAACAGCAAACAATTCATCTGATGGATACAGGAGAGGCTTTCCGTAGATAATTCGAAGTAACCATTTCTGGACCACCTCAACCCTCCTTAGATGACAACTATATGCTCCGCCCCAACCTATTATTCCATATCCTATTTGGGACTGACATAAAGCTGAGTATACCATCATTAAGCTTCTTGTATCCAAGTACTTTTTCAGATATCTAAACTTGGTAAGTAAACATCTTAATTTGATCACCAAGATATCTATGTGTTTATCCCATTTTAGATGTCGATCAATTGTAATTCCTAGATATTTTATGTATTCAGCTTCTGGAATTGATGTTTCGTTGTCAACTTTTAAATTGCCCATATGTGGAAGTCCTGATTGGTAAGCAGCAAATGGTAAGTATTTTGTCTTCTGCAAATTAACCGTTAATTTATTCTCTCTGAACCATTGCTTCATCATTGAAAGATCTCCTTCTGCTACTTGTTTCAGTTCCTTCCAAGTAGTATTTTCGTACATTATGACAGTGTCGTCTGCGAAACTGATAATCTCTCCTTTTCTTTTCATTAGCAGTAAGCTGTTTATGTATATTATGAACAAAATTGGTCCCAATACTGTCCCCTGCGGTACCCCATATTCAAAAGTTTTCCCTTCACTCGAATGTTGACCTATCTTCACAAATTGGGTTCTGTTTGATAAATAGCTCTTCATTAATTTGAGTGCTTTACCCCGAAAGCCATTGAGATAGAGTTTTCGTAATAGCTTTTTGTGCGATACGGTGTCGAAGGCCTTTGCAAGGTCGATGAACACGCATAGACCCATCTTATTTCCATCCAACCATTGGTAAACTCTCTCTACTACTTTTTTTATTGCATCCTGTGTAGACTTGCCCTTCCTGAATCCGTATTGATTATCAGACAAAATTCGATTCTTCTCCAAAAAATTAACAATACGAACTTTCAACAATTTCTCCACTATTTTAGACAAATTAGATGTTAAACATATTGGTCTATAATTGGATAAAATGGTCCTATCTCCCGACTTGAACAATGGTTTGATTACACCCACCTTGAAAATGTTCGGAAATTCAGCCGTCTCAAAACATAGATTTGCGAGCAACATTATAGGTTCTATTATTTCATCTTGGATATTTTTTATGAATTCAGTTCTAATACCGTCATTTCCCGGAGATCCACCATTTTTTAATTCTCTTATCATTCCTCTCACTTCATCTTCAGATGTTGGAAATAGAAACAGTGTGTTATCACAATAAAGTTCTCCTTCTTCCTTTTCTGGAACTTCATCTATGTTTTCCGCTAGTCGTTTTCCTATTTCACTGAAATAAGTTCCGAACTCCTCCACCATTTTTTCCTTTGATGTTATTTCTTGTCCATCAGAACTTTTGACCGAAATTATCTCTGTTGCAGGCCTAGTTTTTCCGCAGAGATCATCTACATACAACCATAGAGATCTCGCCCTTGAAGCGTTCTCTATTACGAAGCTATTCATATATTCTTTTTTTGCGGTCTTTATCAACTTCTGTAAAACATTTCGATACCTTGAATACTGCATCTTCAACCTCCCATTAAGTGGGTCCTTAATAGTTTTTTTATATAAGCTATTTTTTATATTTATGGCCTTCAAAAGACCTGGTGTAATCCAGTCCTTCTTAACTGATTTTTTACAGGATAATCTAATGCTTGTTGTATTTTTTTCTGTATAATAAGTTAATGAATCAATAAAAGCTTCTGCAAAAGAGTTTACATTTTTATTTTCAATCATATTACCCCAATTTATTCTTCCAAGGTCTTCCTTCAATTTGCCATAATCAACATAACTTTTATATTTATGAGTTTTTTCTTCTTGGATTTTTTCAATATCCAGGCACAATAATATTGCAAAGTGATCGGTAATATCTGAACGGAGAATGAATGCACTATTCTTATCTTCAGTGGGATTACGGCGACTAAGAAAGACATGATCCAAACAACTACCAATGGAAGGTCTGGTTACATCATTAATATAAGAACTATATCCGAATGAACTGAACAAATTCTTATATTCTTCAACAAGTTCACCGGTTGACAATAAGTTAACGTTCATATCTCCTACAACAACATGGTAGTCCCATTTTCCCGTATTTTCAATATAATCCAATAAATCCCTATTAAATATCCTCTGACACAACTGTGGTGAACGATAAACTCCCGTTATTTTAATTGTCTTTCCCATCAACTCCATATCTATTTCTAATACTTTTATCCCTCCAATAGATACTATTCTCTCACTGAATTGTAGATCTTCTCTAACATATATGATAACACCGTCATTTCTGTTGTAATCTCCACTGTTGTATAAGCAAGTATATCCTTTGATTTTATAAAGATTCAGATCTGAAATCGTGAACGTTTCCGTCAAGACAATTACGTGAAAGTCTTCGGGGTAAGTTCTGAGAAGTAATTTAAACTCATCGATATTTTTCTCTATACTTCTTATATTGTTATGAATTATTTTAAACTTCTGTGATACATTAAAACTGTTTAAATCAACCAACTGATCCAGATATTCAGACCGGTATACTTCCACCTCAAAATCTCTTAAAAATTGATCCATCTTAAAACGAAAAAAAATTTGACAAACAATCTACAATAAGGAATTAGCAATAAAGAAAAAACCAAAATCAATCAATCGAACGCAAAAACAGTCAATAGAAAAGTTGAAAAGTAGAAAAAAAAACATAAAACTCAACTGATCAGCTCATTCACCTTTCTTGTTCTTATTCCCGGGGTTAATTACTCTCTGTTCCTTCCTGACACTTCCCGAAGATTGTGACTGTGACCTTGTTCTACCCAGTTCCTCCCAGTCTTTCGCCTTATGAAGCACCTGATTGATCGATGCAATCTCCTTTTTAAGTCTCGAGTCCTCCTCTATTTCCAGGTGTTCGTGCTCAGTCAGCATTGCTTTATACCGTGCTATAGGGGCTGGACTGTTTGGTGCACTCGTTGTCAATTCTGAATTTCTAGCAGGCTGGGGATTCAATTTTTCTTCAGTTGATGCCAAACAATCCGAACCAAGGTGCTTTTTGAGTTGAGCTACGGTGAATTTTTCACCGTTGACAAATAGGCACTTCGACTTCGATATATATATATATATATATATATATATATATATATATATATATATATATATATATAAAAACATATATTAACATGAATTTTTTCCGTGGTTCTTGGGTGTGACCATTCAACGTTTGTCTAAATAAATTGAAGTTGAAGTAATTATCCGAATTAGGTTTGTCTAGAATCCATAAAAGTAACTGAAGGTTATCCGAATTGAATCGATCAAATAAAAAAATGCCTTCACAGCTGACTTTAACTAGTCCAACTAAATTTTCTCTATCAAAAATGAATTACTTACTTACCTGCAAATTACTATTTATGACTATGTCTGAACTCACGAAGGTCTGTGAGAATAATGAATGATTTTCAATTTCCAATTTATCAAAAGCCAGATTTCAGAAGTTATAAAAAACAAGTTGAAAAAACTAATAGTGAAACTCAAAAAAAAATGATAATACGCAGAATTAATTTCGAGGAACGAATCGGTTGACCAACAGTGACATCTACCCATGCACTTACGAACTTAACAATCTAGAAAACTCGATGTGAAAATTGAAAATGAAATTTATATTTACTAAATGACAATAAAATGAAAACTTCCAACAACTGGATTAACAATCAGATAATGAGAATTCAAATTTGAAAATGAACACTGCAGTGATACAATGAAATAGAATCTTAACTATATAATGACCATGATCTGAAATTTAATCTTGAAATCAACAATTGATGAAATAAACAATTCATTGAAAAATGATAATTTTTTACAAAAAATCGGGAGAAATATTATTTTTGGGGTTTACCCATTGAAGCCCATAATTCCCCAATGGAAATTTTTGTCTGAAATTTGGTATGATGAATAGATAAGATTTGAAAAATTGTAATTTCTCATGGAAATAATGAACAAACATGCAGGAGGGTAGCTTTGGAGTGGCAACTTTAGTTGCACTCTTTGCATAAACAAATAGTACGCTTGCCACATATTTTACAACGGCGATATTTAGAAAAGAGTAGCAGTTCCACCAGGACCTCGGGAACTAAGTACTTCCTACAAACCGACTAACGTGAATAGAGTCGAACCGACTAACGTAAGTAGAGTCGTATAACCTTTGACAATTTCATGTGTTCAACAACTCCAATGACTACATCGTCTCCTTGGCCAAGACATAATGAATGTACCCAGAAGGATCCACAGCTACCCACAACTTGAAGCCGAATCTGATCGGTTCACCACGAATTGGTCGATATTCGCATTCAGGTTCAGAAATACTTGAAAATAACTCATTGATCATCGACTTCCAAGTACAACAGCTTGCGTTTGGTACTTTGACCTCCCTTTTGCGAAGAAGTCTTAGGTATATGGCCCTTATTTTGGTTGACTTGATTGCTGAGATCATCATATGATTATAAACCCCGCATTTCCACCAGAGAGCGCAATAACCGGCAGGATGGTGTTCAATATCTCCAACTAACTCTTTATCTGACAAATCAAAGTCCTTATCTGTATCTGCACCAGGAAGCTCAACTGGAGGACATATGGCTAAAGCAGTAGGTGATATACCCTCATCGTTCTCTAAAAGATCAAGTTATTAGTGAAGAAGTACCTCAGTACACATGGGTGTACCTGTCGTAATATTTTAGTGAGAAATGTGAATATTTCCGAAAAAGATGTCCCTTGGCAACTTTAGTTGCCATCAAAGTTTGCACATATGCCAAAAACAAAACACTGCACGAAATTATTGCTGTGTTTTTGAAATATGTTGCTATATTCATATTGAACGATCCTGATATGAAAATACGAACATAAATGCATCAATCGATGAGAATAATCACAATCGCTCATTGACTGCCATTATGGTGAATGAAATACGTCAATATCCCTGAATAAAACCTTATAGACAAACTCAATGTATGACAATATTTATTTGACTGTTGTGCTATATGGGGCAGGAGATATCATATTTTCAAAACTGGCTAAGGGAACCTGTACAACTACGTGCATGCGCATTGTATGGAGCCGAATGTGCGGTGGTCACTTAAGTTGCCACAGAGCTGTAATGGGTTAATCAAGTCTGTGGTCATTCCTTGTTATATTATTCTATATCCAATTTTCATTTTTCATTGCAGGATCAAATTTGGTATGAAATGATTTTCTGGACATCATTTTCGATTTTGAAAATTTGTACGCCAGAAATCATATTTTTCGGCAACCGTCTGGGAAGTGCTCACTTTCCGGACGCTTTTTCTCTGAGAAAGTAGCATTTTCCGGCCTAGTCCGGAAAGTACGTACTTCCCGGACTAGGACGGAAAAGAATCATAGAATCCATAGCAACCGAGATAACGGCTGACAGTTCATATGAAATTAGTTGTCAAAAATTTGCAGGTTTTTTAATCGCAATTGCAATAAAATATGGAAAGCAGCAGCGATAATGTTATTTAACATGGTTGCCGAAAACATATTGTACGCAACACGCCCGAAAATGGTTTTTTTGGACTCACAGACTTCCAGGACTCGCTTACGCTCGTCCTGGAATTTTGTCTATTCGTCCAAAAAAACCCTATTTTCCGGACTTGTCACGTGAATTACTATTCTCTGGAATGATTCTGTACATTTTTCGATGAAATACAACCAATATTAGACATTTTTTTTTAATCACTGATATATTTTCTTTCAGATGACGATACTGGGGAGAAATCCGTTTTCGTTTTATTGGCTGGTGAAGAATCGGAATTAATATTTCTAGACTTCTCCACAAATGATATATCAGTAAGTAAAAACTCAAATTCTCCAACAGAACTTCAGATAAAATCTAATAGAATAATTTCTTTCCACAATTGATCACCGGTCTTTTAGTATTCGAATTACTTCCTTTATTATGAATTATAATGTTTTTGGATTCATATATATCAAATGAACTCGTCGAGTGCCAGAATTTTAAATTCGATAGTTTATTTCGAAATAGGTTGTTGTTATCTTTTAAATATAATTTATCATAAGATCTGAAAGAGTGATCAAAAAATTTTACTTCACGATAGATTGGTGGTGTAGGATCAGAGAAACAGAAAAATGATACTCTGTTAGTTCGCCGACGTTTCGGAAAAATTCTATATCCATCCTCAGGGCTCTACAAAATTTACGGAAAACATCATTTGTAACATTGATGAAGGTGTTTACATAAATAAAGGAAGGATGAGCATTACTAAAAGTTATTGACTAGAAAATATTACAGAAAAGATGATCTGGCGTAATTTATACATACAATGAGACATTATTCAATTCAAATGATTTTTTAGTTTAAAATGAATAAATATATATATATATATATATATATATATATATATATATATATATATATATATATATATATATATATATATATATATATAGTTACTATGGTTTCCTTTATTTGGATGTGTCAGGTTTTTAATGATGATATTTGTTTCATATAAGATATTCAATTAGACGTTTCGGAGAGTCTCTCCTTCTTCAGTAATAATAATAAAAATTAGATTGTTCACAATATACAAATTAATTAAAATTGAGCCTGTAAAAGAACACAAACATATAGAATAGTATATATAATAATTTTACATCACAAATAAGTTAATTAAAATAAAATGTATCTCACCTTCAATTTCTCGTCAAATTACAATGTTGGAATACGAATGTCAGTCAGTCTTCCCTGATATGTGTCATGTTTTAGGTCTTGTGTTTTTCTTTTTGTTGTGTTGGTTTTTTAAGAAGTGGTACATAGAATTGACTAAGTTGTTTTACGTCTTGTCTATCGTTTACTGTTGTTTCTAAGTTCGATTGTATGTGTATCATCTCCCATATTTCTCTCTGTTTTCGTTTTGGTTCAATTGTTAGTATTTTTGTTTCGTCATAGTCGAATTCATGTTTTTTTGTTTTTTTATGTTTGTTTAGTGCCGTTGTTGCGTTTTTCGTGTATTTATGAGCGTTGAGTCTGTCGTGTAATCTCTGTGATGTCTGTCCGATATATTGCTTATCACAGACATCACCGGAATTGAGACCAAAAATAATAATAGAATTAAAAGAACGATTAATTAAGAACAATTACCCTACAAAGATGACTACACCTATAATAAACGAGAGAATACATAGACTTTACAACCCGAGAACAACTGAAGAAAATAAAGAACAAAAAACACGAATACCAATTCCAATTACCAATATACAGCGTGTTACTCTCGATATAAGCGCCCTCGCACTGGCCGAACCCTGAAGTTTTCTGTATATATTATGATGTTTCACCGATTTTTCACACCCGGCTGAAAATTTATCCCTGGCATCCCCGAACGTCCCTGATCAAGAATATATGGTTAAACGCTACCAGACCCGGAGTCATGTCTGACAACGTCAGTTTTGGACTGAAAAGTCGGTAGAGTATATCGATTCGGGTCTGTATAAGCGGTCAAACAAATCTATATATATATATATATATATATATATATATATATATATATATATATAGATTTGTTTGACCGCTTATACAGACCCGAATCGATATACTCTACCGACTTTTCAGTCCAAAACTGACGTTGTCAGACATGACTCCGGGTCTGGTAGCGTTTAACCATATATTCTTGATCAGGGACGATATATATATATATATATATATATATATATATATATATATATATATATATATATATATATATATATATATATATATATATATATATATATATATTATATATATATATATATATAATATATAAGTATATATAAGTATATAAGTATATATATATATATAAATATATACACATACGAGAGCTTCAACTCCCCATCAACGCATTATGTTGGATGCAGAAAGCCGTAATACTGGGGACGGTCAACATCATTCGGCAGGTGGTCTATCCTCATTAGGACTCAGAGGATCTCGCCTTGGTGCTAGCACCCGGCGAATCTAATTGAACCCACAAGAGTGTGAAAAAAAAAAAATATATATATATATATATATATATATATATATATATATATATATATTTTTTTTTTTTTTTTTTTTTCTCCTTCACACTTTCGTGGTTATATAGGATCAACCGGGTGGGAGCACCAAGGTAAAAATCCTGTCGTCACCTTCAATAGGAGTAAAGCACCTGGCGGATGATGTTAACCGTCCCCAGTACAACGGCCTTCTGCATCCAACAGATAGCATTGTTGGGAAGCTGGAGTTCCTGCAGATGCTGCACGGTTTTCTTATGGACGAGCCCATTACAGCTTATGATGAGAGGTTTTATTTCCACTCTCTGCAAATTCCACATTATCTTAATTTGCCTTGCCAGTGTCTCGTATTTTGCCACTTTTTCTCTATAGGATTTTCCGAGATTTTGATCTAGAGGCACTGCAAAGTCTATGATTATGGCACTATTTTTCTTTTTATCCCATATATATATATATATATATATATATATATATATATATATATATACCCCATATATATATATATATATATATATATATATATATATATATATACAGGGTGGCCACTTTTTCAATGGGATTGTATTGGTAACTTTTAAACCATAAGAGTTAGGAGGTCGGTCAAATGGAGAAAAAGTTGCATGCATAGAAGCATTATCAAGCAGTTCAAACAAATCGAGATTATCAGGGCCGGTTTTCGAGATATCATAAGAAAAGTAAATTATGTCATTTTGATTTTTCTTTTTTTCCCACTTTATTTCAAATATTATCAAAGATTGTTACAGGAGAATTTTATTCGACAGTAAATTATCCTCAATTTGACGTAATCATATTTCGTATCCAACGTTTCGTACTCTCTGGGCCACCCTCAACCTCATTTTTTTCAATACGGACCTGCATATTTTATGACATTTTTCGAAATAACTTTTAACGCTGAATTCAACGATATATCATACAATGTCATTCAAAGTAGATTTTCAGGTGATTTTGACCCTTATCCAATTTTCTTCGGTTCGGATCTGTATTACCTTCATTTAGTTTAATTAACAATATGCAATAAATTTCGATAAGAAAATCAACTTACCCATCTTGAACTAAATGGAACATATTAGAATCAAAGCAAGAAACCAGTATACTGGTTTCTTGGTTCTTCTTTTATAATAATCATTTGAATATTTCAATTCATATAAATTAAACGAAAGTATCATTTAATGAAAGAAAAATCAAATGATTATTCGAAAGTAAATGAAAATTAATGAAGTAAGTGTTCGAAAAGTCCACCATTTTGTAAAATGCACTTTACGGTTCTGGAACCCATACTTCTTATACATTTGCTTGTTTGGTCTCCTTGAATACCTTCCAAAACATTCTCAATTTTCTCGCGAGGTATCACTATTGTTGTATTTGTCATTTGAATCGTTGAAACAAATTACAAATTCGAACTTTATTTTGAGATCATTACGATATAATTTTTGCAAGGCTTGGTATTAAAATTTGAAATCATTGTATTCGCGTCTCTTGACTATTTTATTACCAGCAGTTTTTGAAAAATTCCATTCACTGGCCACAGTTCTCGATTTTTTTTCTGGGTTCGATTGAATTTGGGTCAGAACATTGATATCGTTAATAGACTTGTTTTTTCTTACATAAACACCATTAAATTTGGATGAGGGTCAAAATCACCTGAAAATCAACTTTGAATGACATTGTATGATATAGCGTTGAATTCAGCGTTAAAAGTTATCTCGAAAAATGTCATAAAATATGCAGGTCCGTATTGAAAAAAATGAGGTTGAAGGTGGCCCAGAGAGTACGAAACGTTGAATACGAAATCTGATTACGTCAAATTGAGGATAATTTACTGTCGAATAAAAAGTTCCTGTAACATTTTTTGATAATATTTGAAATAAAGTGGGAAAAAAAGAAAAATCAAAATGACATAATTTACTTCTCTTATGATATCTCGAAATCCGGCCCTGATAATCTCGATTTGTTTGAACTGCTTGATAATGCTTCTATGCATGCAACTTTTTCTCCATTTGACCGACCTTCTAACTCTTATGATTTAAAAGTTACCAATACAATCCCATTGAAAAAGTGGCCACCCTGTATATATATATATATATATATATATATATATATATATATATATATATATATATATATATATATATATATATAGATATATATATATATATATATATATATATATATATATATATATATATAGATATATATATATATATATATATATATATATATATATATATAACACTTTTGCACCGTACTGATGAGGGCCTAAAGCCCGAAACACGAAACGTGAGGTCTCATTTTGAACAGAACTTGTACTATTGTATGGAAATGGGTGGTAAACAGTTAAATCATTTAATTCCTTGACAATGATAATTATCTTTAAACAGTTGCAATGTTAGATCTTATTTTTATTGATTGAGTGAATAAAAAGTTATTTCCCAACTTCAAGTTCCTATATCTCGAAAACGAATCGATAGATTTTTTTTTTTTTGCTTCACACTTTCGTGGGGTTATTTCCCAGTTTACCCGGGCCAGTAGGCCAAGGGTAAGCTGTGCTACAGGAATTGTTAGTAGAGATATATGATTTGCCGGATTATGCCCACTCTTCCCAGTATTACGGCTTTTTGCATCCACGTTAAGGTGTTTGATGGCAGCTTCAGTTCTTCGATGTGTGCAGCAGTCTTCCGGTGAACCAGTCCATTGGCGGTTATGATTAGTGGTATTATTCTGACAGATCTTAGTTTCCACATGTCTCTCATTTGCCGTGCAAGGGCTTCGTATTTTGTCATTTTTTCGCCATATGCTTTCGCTATGTTATTGTCTAGAGGCACGGCAAAATCAATTATCAGAGCAGTTGTTTCGGTTTTGTTCCACACCACCATATCAGACCTATTGTGCTCCACTCCTCGGTCAGTGACTATAGTTAGGTCCCAGTAAATCTTGATGTTATCATTTTCTAGTAGCGCTTGTGGAGTATACAAATGATGTGGGGTGAAGCATCGGAGGAGTCCTTCTTGAAGGCATATCAGCTGTTGGACTACTTTCCCCATCTCGTATATATATATATATATATATATAAACTTCAAACTTATTTTTAAGAGTCTTTAGTGTATAACTGTGAACTATTGATAAGGGTCAAACGACTCGATTATTTTGGAGAATAAAAGAAAACTCTTTATTCCTTGCCAAGCTTTCGAATTTATTTAATTCTTCTTCAGGGCTTCTGAAATACAATACAAATCCTTCACATATTCAGTTTAACAATAACTTCGTTAATAATTCACTTACAGAATGTGAGGTTATGTTTAGGAAACTTGCAAAACTACAAAACATTTGTCTTAATTCAATTCACATTGATCCTTTGGACATTAAAACGACAATAATTTTCTTCAATTTGAAACGTCAACAAAATAAAAACATTTTTTTCACAACCAAAATATATTACTTAAAATATTCAATTTATTTATTTTTTCTCCTTTGTGTCAACTGGCTAGATAGGTATATTGTTTTGTTTGTTTTTGACACTTTCGTAATCTGCCTTCTTCCTTTCACTCGTCAACTGGACCATCGAAAAAGTATGTTTTCTTCCGATTTTTCTAACAAATATCCATATATAGCACTCAACTTATTTGTGTCTGTTTTTTTGTTAATAATATTTTCCTGTTTATTTATCTATATCATTTCCAATATCAACCTTTTTTTGTAATTTTTTTCCGTTTTTAACACCTTTGCTTCTTCGAAATTTATTTTATGATTTAAATTGAATGCATGGGTTGCTAGTGCGCATCTATCCGGATGTTTTGCAATATCTGATTTGTGTAATGCCAATCTGCTTTTCAACCATTGAGATGTATGTCCTATGTATATTTTTTCGCAATCTTCACATTTTACTTCATAGACTACGTTGCTTTTTAATAGTGTTTGAATAGGATCTTTTAATTTTGTATATAAATTGCCCACAGTTTTTTTATTATAAATAGCAATTTTCACTTTTTCATGTTTAAATATATTTATTAGTTTTTTTGTTAATCCATGTATATTTGGGTATGATGCATAATGAATTTCCTCTGTTTCTTCCTCGCTTCTTATTAGTTGTGGTGCTTCTGTGGTGTCACTTGCATACAATAATTTCTTCAACATTCCATAGGGATATCCGTTCTGTCTTAATATCTCCAATAAATTTTGTATTCCCTCCTGTATGTAAGACTCATGACATATTCTTCTTATTCTATTTTTCATTTGTTTTATCATGTTAATTTTTATATTTATGTTATGGTCTGAATTATAATGGATCATTTTGTTTGAGTGGGTTTCTTTTCTATGCCATTTTAACTTTATAACATCATCTTGTCTTTGTACTTTTGTGTCTAAGAAAGGTACACATTGTTCCAAGTTTTCTTTTTCCAAAGTGAATTGTAAGTTTTTGGAATAAGAGTTAAAACACTTCAACGTAGTCTGTATATGTGTTTTTGGTACAGTCAATAATAAGTCGTCTACGAATTTTTTTAAAATGGGTATATTAAATGGTAACTTTTCCACACATGATTTTACCAAGTGATCCATGACATATTGGGCTAGTCTTGGACTTAGTTTAGAACCCATAGCACATCCAAATATTTGAAGGTAATATTTTTCTTTGAACACGCAGTAGTTGTTATTCAATATAAACAAAATAATTTCCATAAACAGCTCCATATTGATGTTTGTATGTTCTTTAATTATGTCCCATTTTTGTTTCAGGACTTCAATAATGTCATTTTTGTCCAGATTACCGAATAAATTTATGACGTCTAGGGAGATTAGTGTGTAGTTTTCTGGTAATTTGAAATTGTTAACTGTTGTTGCAAAGTGGAATGTATCTTTGACATAATATTGGTTTTCTTCATCATATGCGGTTTTCAAAATGTCAGCAATGAATTTAGATAAGGAATTCATTGGACTATTTATACTTGATATTATTGGCCTCATGGGATAACCATCTTTATGAACTTTTGGATTCCCGTAAATTCTTGGCGCAACAGAGTTGTATGTTTTCATTTGCTTCATTTGTTCTTTTGTTATGTATTTCAGTTCTCCTAGTTTGTCAATATATTTATTACATTTTGTTTGTAATGTCTGTGTGGGATCTCTGGGTAGTCTCTTGAAATCTTTGGATTCTAAAATAGATTGAATTTTTTCATTATACATTTTTTCATTCATTACAACTGTCACTGCACCCTTGTCACTATTCAATATAATTAAATCATTGTTTTCTTTTAAAAACCATTTGGTGTCCTTATACCATTTTTGTATCAGAGAATTTTCTTCTATAGGTCTATGTATATAATTTGTGACTGCATTTGTGACTTTCGCTCTCTGTACATTTTTTCTTCCATCTGGTATTGCTTCTAGGATATATTCTGTATCTGCTATTATGCGATCAATGTTTATATCTTTTTTTGTAGTTGTTACACTGAATTTGGATCCTAATGATAACAGACTTTTGACTGTATTTGGTATTTCTTTGTCAGATAAATTTTTTATCCATTCATCTTGAGTTGTTACGTTCGGAATGCTGGTTGTCTTGAGGTTGTTGATTTTCTTTAAATTTGTCATTTTAATCTTGTGGAACTCTTTGTTGAACGAGTGTTGAGTGCTATATATGGATATTTGTTAGAAAAATCGGAAGAAAACATATACTTTTTCGATGGTCCAGTTGACGAGTGAAAGGAAGAAGGCAGATTACGAAAGTGTCAAAAACAAACAAAACAATATACCTATCTAGCCAGTTGACACAAAGGAGAAAAAATAAATAAATTGAATATTTTAAGTAATATATTTTGGTTGTGAAAAAAATGTTTTTATTTTGTTGACGTTTCAAATTGAAGAAAATTATTGTCGTTTTAATGTCCAAAGGATCAATGTGAATTGAATTAAGACAAATGTTTTGTAGTTTTGCAAGTTTCCTAAACATAACCTCACATTCTGTAAGTGAATTATTAACGAAGTTATTGTTAAACTGAATATGTGAAGGATTTGTATTGTATTTCAGAAGCCCTGAAGAAGAATTAAATAAATTCGAAAGCTTGGCAAGGAATAAAGAGTTTTCTTTTATTCTCCAAAATAATCGAGTCGTTTGACCCTTATCAATAGTTCACAGTTATACACTAAAGACTCTTAAAAATAAGTTTGAAGTTTAATCAATAAAATGGGTTTCTTCGAAGAAATATCTCACAATTATGGTCCTGAAACAACGAAGGAACTGAAATTATGGAGTACAAACAACAGGAAATTAGCTGCAGCTCTAAACAGGCGAATATTTCTTTTGGAGTGTAAGCGACAGGGACTTATACCAAAACATATAACATCAAATGTTAAAAGTATAATGGGATTATTTGAGTATAATAATCAACGATTGAATCGAAAAATACGCGAATTCAATGATTCAACAAGCAAAAAAATAATAAACCTAGAACTGTGTCAGGTTAATCACAAAATAAAAAGACTGGAATTACTCAACACCCAGATAAGACAGAGTTTACAACATTTACCAGAATATATGCTTATACAGTATCAAGACCGACTGAAATGCTCGTTCAACAAAGAGTTCCACAAGATTAAAATGACAAATTTAAAGAAAATCAACAACCTCAAGACAACCAGCATTCCGAACGTAACAACTCAAGATAGATGGATAAAAAATTTATCTGACAAAGAAATACCAAATACAGTCAAAAGTCTGTTATCATTAGGATCCAAATTCAGTGTAACAACTACAAAAAAAGATATAAACATTGATCGCATAATAGCAGATACAGAATATATCCTAGAAGCAATACCAGATGGAAGAAAAAATGTACAGAGAGCGAAAGTCACAAATGCAGTCACAAATTATATACATAGACCTATAGAAGAAAATTCTCTGATACAAAAATGGTATAAGGACACCAAATGGTTTTTAAAAGAAAACAATGATTTAATTATATTGAATAGTGACAAGGGTGCAGTGACAGTTGTAATGAATGAAAAAATGTATAATGAAAAAATTCAATCTATTTTAGAATCCAAAGATTTCAAGAGACTACCCAGAGATCCCACACAGACATTACAAACAAAATGTAATAAATATATTGACAAACTAGGCGAACTGAAATACATAACAAAAGAACAAATGAAGCAAATGAAAACATACAACTCTGTTGCGCCAAGAATTTACGGGAATCCAAAAGTTCATAAAGATGGTTATCCCATGAGGCCAATAATATCAAGTATAAATAGTCCAATGAATTCCTTATCTAAATTCATTGCTGACATTTTGAAAACCGCATATGATGAAGAAAACCAATATTATGTCAAAGATACATTCCACTTTGCAACAACAGTTAACAATTTCAAATTACCAGAAAACTACACACTAATCTCCCTAGACTTCATAAATTTATTCGGTAATCTGGACAAAAATGACATTATTGAAGTCCTGAAACAAAAATGGGACATAATTAAAGAACATACAAACATCAATATGGAGCTGTTTATGGAAATTATTTTGTTTATATTGAATAACAACTACTGCGTGTTCAAAGAAAAATATTACCTTCAAATATTTGGATGTGCTATGGGTTCTAAACTAAGTCCAAGACTAGCCCAATATGTCATGGATCACTTGGTAAAATCATGTGTGGAAAAGTTACCATTTAATATACCCATTTTAAAAAAATTCGTAGACGACTTATTATTGACTGTACCAAAAACACATATACAGACTACGTTGAAGTGTTTTAACTCTTATTCCAAAAACTTACAATTCACTTTGGAAGTAGAAAACTTGGAACAATGTGTACCTTTCTTAGACACAAAAGTACAAAGACAAGATGATGTTATAAAGTTAAAATGGCATAGAAAAGAAACCCACTCAAACAAAATGATCCATTATAATTCAGACCATAACATAAATATAAAAATTAACATGATAAAACAAATGAAAAATAGAATAAGAAGAATATGTCATGAGTCTTACATACAGGAGGGAATACAAAATTTATTGGAGATACTAAGACAGAACGGATATCCCTATGGAATGTTGAAGAAATTATTGTATGCAAGTGACACCACAGAAGCACCACAACTAATAAGAAGCGAGGAAGTAACAGAGGAAATTCATTATGCATCATACCCAAATATACATGGATTAACAAAAAAACTAATAAATATATTTAAACATGAAAAAGTGAAAATTGCTATTTATAATAAAAAAACTGTGGGCAATTTATATACAAAATTAAAAGATCCTATTCAAACACTATTAAAAAGCAACGTAGTCTATGAAGTAAAATGTGAAGATTGCGAAAAAATATACATAGGACATACATCTCAATGGTTGAAAAGCAGATTGGCATTACACAAATCAGATATTGCAAAACATCCGGATAGATGCGCACTAGCAACCCATGCATTCAATTTAAATCATAAAATAAATTTCGAAGAAGCAAAGGTGTTAAAAACGGAAAAAAATTACAAAAAAAGGTTGATATTGGAAATGATAGAGATAAATAAACAGGAAAATATTATTAACAAAAAAACAGACACAAATAAGTTGAGTGCTATATATGGATATTTGTTAGAAAAATCGGAAGAAAACATATACTTTTTCGATGGTCCAGTTGACGAGTGAAAGGAAGAAGGCAGATTACGAAAGTGTCAAAAACAAACAAAACAATATACCTATCTAGCCAGTTGACACAAAGGAGAAAAAATAAATAAATTGAATATTTTAAGTAATATATTTTGGTTGTGAAAAAAATGTTTTTATTTTGTTGACGTTTCAAATTGAAGAAAATTATTGTCGTTTTAATGTCCAAAGGATCAATGTGAATTGAATTAAGACAAATGTTTTGTAGTTTTGCAAGTTTCCTAAACATAACCTCACATTCTGTAAGTGAATTATTAACGAAGTTATTGTTAAACTGAATATGTGAAGGATTTGTATTGTATTTCAGAAGCCCTGAAGAAGAATTAAATAAATTCGAAAGCTTGTCAAGGAATAAAGAGTTTTCTTTCATTCTCCAAAATAATCGAGTCGTTTGACCCTTATCAATAGTTCACATATATATATATATATATATATATATATATATATATATATATATATATATATATATATATACATCCCGTTATCTTCAAAGCGTCCATTCGAAAAACAGTCTCTGAGCGTCCGTGGCGAATTTCTCGCACAATCCCTAACTTATCGAATATATACTTTTCATCACTGAACAGAAGAGGTCGTTAGATGTCCGCAAACTTACTTTGGTCAATATCTATTTTATCAACTCTCATTCTAACGATTTCCGAGCGTCATTTCAAGAAACCTTCCTAGAGCGTCCAAAATATACAACAAAACTTTCACCTTGCCGATTACTAAGCGTCCAGGCTATGTTGCCAGTTAGGGCACTTTCGGCAAGACCGAGGCTTCTCTAGAAACAAACAAGAACAGACTCTGCCGACTGATTTACGATCATTCATGCGTCATTAATCGTAGAAAAAAATCACAACAGCGCAGCGTTCCAATAAATGAATCTCGACCGAGTTCGGCGTTTGAAACTTTTGCTTCAAGCGTTGACCTCGCTAGGCTTAGCCTTGATATTAATAAATGGGGATTGGAGTGGAATATAATATGAAACGAATTTTCAAAACTTGGATATTTCAGAACCTGTTTGTCACATGGTGTTGAAATTTTGTGTCTATATGGCGGGCATCTGTAAAATGAGTTCTATGAAATCTCATCTTTAGAGGTATTTCAAGTAAAAAGAAAATTGAAACCTCTGATTTGATGAGTTCTCAAACCACAGAAGGTCATAAATAAAAACTTTTGGACCGTGTGTTGTTTGTATTTTAAGGGTTCATCCCAGATACTTAGACAAGAACAGAGAAATGCAACTATGTGGATACAAAGATGCATGATAAAAATTCGGATTGCTGTCCAACATAGGGCGGAAAAGAGAAACGTGTAGTTTTTTTTCAATCCGTGAATTAAGAGAAGTATGTGGACGTCGGTGGAAAAATTTTAAAATATATTTCAGAATACTCTTTAAACATGATCCGTTGCCAATATACGATGGTACATATCGAAAAGAAAAGAATTTATGTATGCATTCATTATTTCCTGATTCGTTTTCGTCTCTCCGTATTTCGTATAATTCTGAGATTTCTATTTGTCATTTAGCAAATTCTTAATGCCAAACAGAACGTGATCACAAAACAGCGAGACAAATCACTAAATCGTTTGCAGGAATCATGGCTTCCTGAATTTGAGTGAGAATGTCAACGTTCTTCAACCTCCGAACAAAAACTAACTGTCGAATAGATTCGACTATTTGAATTTTATATAACTCAACCTGAAATCAGCCCCTTGATTTACGTCAGTGCTCTTCTAGAATTTCTGATTTTTGTATATCTGCGCTATCATTGGATGGAGTTCGCCCTCTTACGAATTCATCTTTCGAGATTCTAAAATGTTTCTTTCGTAAGTTATTGCAATAACTATCAGTTTCCGATAGGTCGACCGTAAATACAATAACTTCTGAAAGAAAAGACTTAGAGACTCGATATTTGTAGAGCAGGATTTGAGATTACTTGATTCCGTAGATATATCCATTCGAAATTGTAATTTCGATTTGTCCGGATTGAAATCTGCTACTTGGTTAAAAAATTACGGCGTTAATCATTTTACAGAACCTCGTGAGGAAATGGCTTAGAAGCTCCTGGTTTTGTTTTTTCTGTATAACTCTTTGAATATTTCACAACCTATGTTTGGTAGTGCGTATGTATGAGTTTTTTTTTTCTTGAAATTTTGAAAAACTGATATATAATCGGAATGAAATAATTCGATGAGGTTTCATTGAACTATCATATCAAATTGAAAAAAGAGATGGAAAATTAGACGTAATTCCTCGATTCTTTATGTCTCCGTGCCAAAAGGGGGCGGGTCAGTTAGTATCATCCTAACATCGACATTTACTGACACAAATCATTGAACCACTGAAGAATATAATATCAAGATCCTCACAAAATTTTGTACGAACGCAATTTCTCACAAAATTTTGTTGGCACCATTTGGTTAGTGAATTCTTGAAAAAAAAGGTTTCTAAAATGTTCCTTATTTTCGTTGAAAAACATTTCCTTTTCTTCAGATTCCAATGAAATTCGATTTTGCGCGCATATTTTAGCGGAACAGCGTGCTATCGTTTGCCCCACTGTCTATAATTTTCGAATTTTCGAGCGAAAATGGTCTCGTTTCCACGATAACTTGAAAACGAAAAGAGGTATCGACATGAAATTTCGTTCGGCCAGGTTCGTTGATGGGCCGAATCGCTCGAGGGGTTTAGAAGTTATGGTCATTTGAATTTTTGAGTTAAAGCCAATATCTCAGGGAATTATAATGCAATCGCACTCAAACTTGGTGGGTACCAACGTGCAACTTCGGGCCGAATTTTTTCGAGATAGTATCGATAGTTAATGAAAAAAAAATTATCAGATTTCCAATGAGTTCTAGCACATGTTTTGATGCTGAAATTTCAGCATTTTTCAAGTTTTCAAGTTTCGGAGATATAGGGAGAAAAAATATGTAAAATATTGTGATATTTTTCCTTGGTACGGTTATTATTTCTGAAATAACTCAACAAATATGAATCCGATCACGATAACACTTAATGGTTAAATGCGAATCACTTACACGCATTTGGTCGCGAAATTTTGTCGGTATCGTATCAATAGTAAATTAAAAGAAAATTGGAAAATCATTGACGTGAAGTCATCAGCTTTTGCGCGCATGTTCAAAACAGACCACCAAGTGAACATGCGCGCAAAAGCTGATGACTTCACGTCAGTGCTTTCCAAATTTTTTTTTTCCAACAGCACCTAGAAAAATTCCATCTGAATGGTATCGTGAAGAATTTCAATCAAGCGCGGGTAAACGGCGGGAACTACAGCTCACTTTCTGGTCTAGAAACGGTATTATATCAACTACTAGCTTATGCACTCACATTTGACATTCAAGTTTCATTATGATCAGATTAACATCTCTTGAGTTATTCCAGAAATAAAAAATAAAACGAAAAAAATAAAAAATAACGAAATTTGACATATTCTTTTCGCAATATCTCCCAACATTGAAATCGAGTAAAATTGAAATTATGTTTACTCTTGGAAAATGTCGACGTCAAAACACGTGCAAAAATAAATCAGAAATCTGATGAGTACTTTTCGAAAAAAAAATTTTTTCAAAACAAATTGCAAAAATTTTCCAAATATATTTTTTTAAATTTCCAAGAATTCGATCTCATTGAAAAAAATCAGAAAAATTGCGCGTCAGTACTCTCCATTAATGTACCAAGTTCGAAGGTGATCGCACCATTAGTTCATGCGATATTAATCACATAACCTCAAAAATTCAAATGACTATAACTCCGAAACCGCTCGACCGATTTGGCTGGATATCGAACATAGCCGCGGCATTTTGACTCGGAACCTTCTCCAAAAAATTTCAGATTGATTTCTACCTGCGTTTTTCCGTAATCGTGCCTACGGACGGTCGGCCGGACAGAATCGATTTTGACAACGGATTCTTCATCAGTGAGTCGAACTCAGTGGTTTAAAACCATTTTCGCGAGGAAATTCGAAAAGACTGACATTGTGACGAAATGATAGCACGCTGT
This sequence comes from Harmonia axyridis, assembly GCF_914767665.1. Taxonomy (NCBI): domain Eukaryota; kingdom Metazoa; phylum Arthropoda; class Insecta; order Coleoptera; family Coccinellidae; genus Harmonia; species Harmonia axyridis. Next base: position 47,614,631 of record NC_059501.1, on the reverse strand, counting down.
TCCCCTTGAACATGCGCGCAAAAAATGCAAGAAGAGTTAATCTTTTGTTCGCAAGCGATAATTTCACGTCAGTGCTTTTCTAGAATTTGTTCCTCGGTTTCGTTGTTATCTCCGAGATTACCCAAAAATATTGATCCTGTTGTAACCGAACTGGACAATTGGTTGAAGAATATCCACTTGCAAAATATTGTATTGATCTTATTATTTAGTAAAGTCAAAATCAAATCATTTTAGAGAATTTCATACCCGATGATGATTAAATTAGGAGGTTAGATTCAGAATATCAACGCGCAGGTTGCTCGCTAAATTTTGTTGGTATCGTTTGGTTAGTGACTTCTTAAAAAAATATTTTCAGAAATTTTTCCATATTTTTGTTGAAAAAAAATTGCCATTCTTCAGATTCCAATGAAATACTTTAGGGAACCTAAGCTCCGTATTCTTCAACAGTGAGCTGCATTTCAATTTGATTGGATTTTAAGTTCAGGAGATAAAGGGAAAAACATGTCAAATTTCGCGTTTTTGCGAGCATGTTCTAGGGAAACAGCGTGCTATCGTTTTGTCACGATGTCTGTCTTTTTGAAATTTTTTCGCTAAAATGGTCTCAAACGGCTAGGTTGGACTCACTGATGAAGAATCCGTCTTTAAAATGAATTCTGTCCGGTCAGCCGACCTTCCGTCCGTTGTCACGATTGCGGGAAAACGAAGACATCTATCTAGATTTTCGGAATAGTTTGCGCATCAGAATGCGACGGTTGAGTTCATTAACCAGCTACATCGGTCGAGCGGTTTCGGAGTTTTGAATCATTTGAAATTTTGAGGTTATGTTATTAATATATTAGGAACTAAATGTGCGATCGTATTCAAACTTAGTACGTGAATGGGGAGTACTGACACGCAACTTTTAAAATTTTTCAATGAGATCGTATGTTTGGTAAATTTATAAAAATTTGTTTTTCGAGAATTTTCGCAATTTTTTTGAAAAAATTTTTTTTTTCAAAAAGGAGTCATCAGATTTCCAATTAGTGTTTGCACATGTTTTGATTGATTAATTTTGTGGAAATCAGCATTGTATTATTATTTATTTAAAATGAATTTCCATCAAGTGAAGACCGAATCAATCAAATATTTGTTTTGATATCAATATTTTCAACAGTACACATAATTTTAATTTTATCCGATTTTAATTTTGGGAGACATTGCAAAAAGAATAAGTCGAATTTTGTGATATTTTCCTTAATAAGGTCATTATTTCTGAAATTACTCCAGAAATATAAATCTGAAGGAATTACTAACGTGCATTAGCTCACAGAAATTCGTCGATATCGTGGAGTTAGTACACCAAAAAAAAATTATGGAAAATTTTCCCAATTTTTGATGTAAAAAATTTTTTTTCGAGAATCTATTCATCAGATTCAAACAATATTCCACACAAACCTTGAGATTAATATTCTCCATCAGTGTGCCAAATTTCAGTCAGATTCGATTCCATTTTCCGGAGATTCACGGCAAAAGTATGTCGAATTTCTTGTTTATTTCTCGATTTTGTTGTTATTTCCGAAATAAATCAAATTATACCAATCCGATGATGACGAAACTTGGACTTTAGTTAGCAAATGCTAATACACAATTCTGTTCAAATTTTCCTGATGATCGTGTCATCGAAACAATCACCAAGGAATTCTATCATGCGCGCAAAAGCTCCTGACTTCACGTCAGTTCTTTTATATATTTTTTTTTATATACTGAGAAAACGATACCAACTTAACTTTGTAGGCCATTGTGCGTTCGTATTCTGCAATTAATGAACATGTTGTCATTATTGGATCCGAATTATTCCGTGAATAACAAACAATACCGAGAAAAAAACATGTAATTTTCCCACTTTCTATTAAAACTGAAATCAGATCTAACTTAAATTTGCACCACTGTTGTTGAATATTAACTTCAAGGTCCATGCAGATTTTCATAGAAATATGATGTACAGACACCGAAAAAAAATTTTTCAACAAAAGTCAGGAAAATAGTTTTTTTCTGAATTTACGAACATTAAGATTCTAACAAATCGTTGCAAGAGCAAGTGCGTCGGTATTCTACTAATTGCGCATTTTGGATATTATCGAATCAGTATTTCTTGACTTATTCTGGAAATAAGAACGAAACCTAAGAAAAACGCGACCTTTGACAATTTTTTTCTCAATATCTCCGATAGTTGAAAACGGAACAAACTGAAATTTTGTACACTATTGTGAAATATTGACAATAATGCGTGTGCAAAAATGCACTGAAATCTGATTGGTAGCTTCTGATGAAAAAAAATTATTAAAAATATTTTCGAAAAATATTCTTTCAAGATTTCAGTAACAATACGACCTCAACAAAATTTTGGGCGCCAGTATTCTACAAGTAAGTACAAGTTTAAATTCGATCACATGAGTAGTTTCCGAGATATTGAGGAGGAGCCTTTAAAGATTCAAACTCAAAATCCTATCATGAAAAAACTTAGTTACTAGTTGAAAATTGCTAGTACAGAATTTTGTGCCGAGTTGCATGATGACCGCTTCTTCAGAACAATCCCACACGAATATTAACATGCGCGCGAAAGTTCCTGACTTCACGTCAGTGCTTTTCTAGAATTGTTTACTATATTGACCAGCCTAAATTCAAATATAATATTATTACAACTGATACAGATCTGGATTCCAGAAACTATATACAGATTGAGCACATTCACTAAATCAATATTTCATCCGAACAGATGTCTTTATGGAAGCGCGAACTTTCCCTGAATTGAACAAAATCGCCGCTATCGAGAAAAGTGATGATTCATAACAATCAAAACAGGGGTAACGCTCTACTTGGGAAATATTATGAATAATCACGAGAAACCAGCGTTGCCAGTTTGCCTCGACATCGAGGACGCCCAGAAATCGGTAAGGTGAAAGCAGTATATACTGTGGAGGAATATACATAAGTTGTAGTGAGCGCCCCAAGCGGCGGACACGCTGAACCATAATATACTAGTTGAATATTGAAATTTACGTCCCACTATCTTCTGAGCGTCCCCAAAAATTTTTGTGTACGAGATCGTAGGACTACTAGGAATGGTTTAACATAAGCAGACTTCCAAGCGTCCATATATGGACGCTTGGTAGGCACCGGACGCTTGGTAGGCGGTAAATTGTCAATGTATGCTCTGAAGATAGCAGTATAAATATATATATATATATATATATATATATATATATATATTTATATATATATATATATATATATATATATATATATATATATATATATATATATATATATATATATATATATATATATATATATATATATCAACAATTTTAATTCCCAATATACAACAATAGTTATAAGTATGATAAGGGGTGTGGGAAAATTGATAAGTGTTATAATTTCACTCTTCTTTATTTCATTTAGTCGACGTTTCGATCCCGATGGGGACCTTCTTCAGGACTCTACAATAGCAATAGAAAACAGTCAAAAACATGGCAATCACAAAACATGTAAAAATAGTACATACCGAAATACAGAGTTGTAAAGATCTTATTTGAACACAAATCAATAGCTCTCAAGAAAGCAATGAACAAGAACATCAACAAATTTAGCGAAAAAAGATCTGATATTTCGTTAGCACAAGAGTAGAAATCAATTATCATATGTAAATAAGGTAAACAGAAAAATCAACAAAATGAGAGGTTGTCAAAAATGTTGTCAACCAGACTTGCCACAGAATACACGCCCATGACAATTGAAACATAGAATAGCATTAAATCACACTTGGTCGCAGTAATTCACTCTCACCGAACTCAGAACAAATGCGATTATTGAAAGACTCCATGAACCGAATCCAATCCCCTCTCACAGAAATAGTCCGGAACACAGATTTCATTATTACGTTATCCCGACTGTAGAACTTGTGAAAATATTCATTCTATTTGATCCGTCCAATTCTCTGCCACCAAACTGGTCATAATGAATCAAATAAGTATAGATGGAGCTAATATTGTTTACATCCCTTCTGTAATTCATAGAACAAGTGTGTCGTTTAATATGGTACATCTCTAAGAAACATCTTTTCTTTCCACTAACTGCACATTCAAGAATTTTGGTGGAATCATAATCCATTGGGTGATCTTTGTCCCGGGTATGGTCTGCTAGGGCACAAATCTTATTTGGATTCTTGATGTCGCTCTTGTGTTGAGCAATCCTTCTCTTCAAAAGCTGAGATGTCTGACCAATATACACCTCACTACATATTGAACATGGAATACAATACACCACACCACTCATATTATCAACAGTCATCCTATCTTTCACTCGACTGTATAGTCTGTCAATTTTAAAATAAGATTTCGGAATCAATTTAATTTGTGTGGTCTTTAGGAGGTTAATTAATGCATTAGTCATACTATTTATTAGGGGAATAGAAGAGTAAAGAATTTTATCTACGTTCTCAGTGTCCACAGTGGTGGATGCGCCCCTCTCTCCATTCGTTGGCTGTCTCGAAGGAGTGGTATTGTATATCAATCTGGACAACAACCTCTTTGGGTATCCATTCTCTAGCATCAATTGTAACAATAACCTCAGATTCTGCTGCCTTAGACTTGGATGGGCAACTTTTTCGATGCGATTCTTCAATCCTAAAATCATGTTTACCTTTTGTCCATGTGGATGATTGGAAAAATAGTGTAAGTATCTCCCTGAACTTGTTGGCTTTCGGTACCAATCCAGAATCAGCCTATTTTCCGGTGTTCGAATCACCCTTGTATCCAGGAATGGGACACCACTCGCTGTTTCTTCCTCCAACGTAAACTGTATACTTTCATGTTCACTGTTGAACCTGTTTAGAACGAAAGCAACCTGGTCTTTAGGTACAGCACATATTAGATCATCAACATATTTCTTGATGAAAGGAATGTGAAAAGGAATGCTAACAAGAATGCAGTCCAGAAGGAAATCCATTACTACTTCAGCAATGGACGGACTGAAGTTGGAACCCATAGGGGAACCGAGCACCTGTTTGAAGAACCTACCATTAAAAAGAAAATAGTTAGAAGAAAACAGGAACTTAATGGCATATATGAATTCTTCTTTTGGTAGACTAGTGTGGTTTTTGATAGTATCCCACTTGTTCTCAACAGCTGAGACTGCCAACTCTACAGGAATGTTGGTGAAAAGAGATACAACGTCCAGGCTGATCAGGACATAATCAACAGGTAACTGGAAACCATTCACACATTGGGCAAAAGCAAAGGAATCTTCAATAAAATATCTACTTCTGGTGGAAGAAAGATATTTAGACAGGATGTCTAAAACAAAAACTGACAGTTTGGAAGTGGGGGTGTTGACAGATGATATTATTGGTCTCAAGGCAAGAATGGGTTTGTGGATTTTTGGTAAACCGTAGAATCTAGCGGGAACTGAATTATAAATGTACAGTAATTTACCTTGTACTTGTGTTATGTGGCCCCCACTGACCCATCGCTTAATCAATGCATTACATTTACCTTGTATTGTAATGGTTGGATCTCTGTTAGGAAGAAGTTGGTAATATTGTTCATTGAGCAAAATTGTGTTGGAGAGCTCTATGTACTGATCCTTATCCATCAATACCGTAACATTGCCTTTATCAGCCCGTAACACAAGCAATTCTTGATGTTGACTTAGGTACCTCTTACAGTGGTAAAATTCTCTCTGGAAAACATTATTAGTCCTTTTTATATATATATATATATATATATATATATATATATATATATATATATATATATAATCAATCGCGGGCACTAAATATCTAAACCGACACAACAACATGGGTAAGGTCGTGCACCAACTACTAGGCCTTCAAAAACAACTTATTCAACACTTCATACCGCACCATATATACACCCCGCAAACCATATTAGAGGACGAGCAGTGTAAGGTCTACTGGGACCTAACGGTCATAACTGACATAGGGGTGGAACACAACCGTCCAGACATGGTGTTGTGGGATAAACAAAACAAAACCGCCACCATCATCGATTTTGTTGTGCCCCTAGACCATAATCTGGCAAAATCGTACGCGGAGAAAATATCCAAATACGAGGCACTTTCACAACAAATGAAAGATTTGTGGAGGCTGAGACGCGTAACGTTAATGCCTCTTGTCATAAGTGCCAACGGTCTCGTCCACCGAAAGACCATCCAACATTTAAAAGAATTGAACTTGCCCCAAAATACGATCACATGGATGCAGAAAGCTGTCATACTGGGGACAGTCAATATCATACGCAAAATAATATACCCTCATTAGGAGTTGCTCTTGGCGCATTGACGCCCGGGTAACTCTGAAAAACCACAAATGTGTGAAAGAAAAAAAATATATATATATATTTATTTATATATATATATATATATATATATATATATATATATATATATATATATATATATATATAAACCAAGAATAGAGTCACCATCATTGACGTAACTGTTCCGGCAGATGACAATATAAGTCGGGCGTACGCTGAAAAACTAACCAAATACCACGACTTGGCTTTCGAAATGAAGGAGATCTATAAGCTCGATATGATCACGATCTTGCCACTGATAATCACTACTAATGGATTAGTTGAGAGCCACCTGGCAGAAAACACCAGACTGCTTGAGTTAGAGGAGAACTTGATCAGCGAGGCCCAGAAGGAGGTGATACTCTGGACCACAAGGATCGTTAGAATGTTCTTGACAGCTGGCTAGAGTGACCTTGGTCGAATGGACCCGGTCCCTCTGGAGGAACCCTGAGTGGTGGTTGAACAAAAAAAAAAAAAAATATATATATATATATAGATCAATGAGATAAGGGTTTATCGACTCAATGTTTGGAGGAATAAATAAACAGATGAACTCTTTATTCTGTGCCAAGCTTTCGCATTTTTTTAATGCTTCTTCAGACCTGACCTGAACCATTCAGTAGCTGTCCTCTAACTCCGTATTGTTTCAATATTTCCAGCAGGATCTCGTGATCGACGCTGTCATATGCCTATGAGAGGTCTAGAAATATACCAAGGATGTTAGCTTTTTCTTCGAGAGTTTCCACTATTTTTCTGATGAAGTGGAAAATGGCTGTATTTGTCGATTTGGCTTTGATGAATCCATGTTGGTTCTTATTTATGATGTTGCATTTTTCAAGAAATTGCATTAGTCTTTCTGCCATCATTATTTCAAATATTTTCGAAAAAGATGACAGGAGACTTATTGGTCTATGGTTCTCAAGAGACTCCCTATTTCCTTTCTTAAAAATTGATTCTATTAATGCAAGTTTTAGGCTTACGGGGAATACACCATACTTAATCGAGTTGTTCAATATGTATGTTGAAGGCTCTATTATTTCATCAATTGAGTCCTTTACTAGACTTGTTGGAATGTCATTATCACCACTGCTGTTTTTGTTTTTCAACTTTTTTGTTAGATTTATAAGTTCTGCTTGGGTTATTGGATGGCAAAACATGGATTTGTCATTTCTTTGGGGGGTATAATTTTTTCATTTTATAACTTCCTTCTGTACTTCGAGCAGCATTTATGAAGTATTGATTAAAATCATTTGCAATACTTATAGGACTGTTTGTTGTTGGAGGCTCACTTAAAACTTTACCCTTGACAGAATTCACAATAGTCCAAACTGTTTTGTTTTTTATTATCAGAACTTGATATCATTGTCTCAAGCTTTTCCCTTTTATGTCTCATCAATATCTGATTATATCCTTTTTTTGTTTGATTATATTGTGCTTTAAATCGGTTTTCTCTCATACTTAGTACAAACAAGATCTCTAGTTTACTTTTTATACTCACGATTTCTGTATGATTTTTGTTGACATAGTTTTTCTTTCTTATTCTTGATTGATTTTTTTCTGGGGAATGTCTCATTGAATATTTTGAGGAACATTGAGTAGCATGTCATCCACTAGCGGATTACATCTTCTTTTTTTATGGTAAATATCTCATTCCAGCAACAACGTGCTAACCTTTCTTTGAATAACCTCCTGTTGTGGGATGTGAATTGCCTTCTGTACATGTAGTATTTGTCTTCTTCATTTTCACATATATTTATTTTTTGCGCACTATGGTCTGAAATTTGAGAGTTAATAACTTGCACTGTATAGTTGTTCTGGTTACAGTTCGTGAAGATATTATCTATACATGATTTTGACGTTGGTGTTATTCTTATATATTCAAAGATTGTTTGCTGAAGGTTATAGGATGTCAATCAATTAATGAATTCTGTTTGATTCTTATTTGATGCTAATAGATCAATATTGAAATCTCCGACAAGATAAATTATTCCTTTTTCAGGTTGCAAAGTGTTCAAAATTTTATCAATTTTTTCGAAAAAAATATCAATGCTACCTCTTGGAGGCCTGTAGATGCTTATTATTAAGGTATTTTCATTATTTACCTTACCTCTCATTGCAGAACATTCAACGTGCCCCATTTCTGACATCCGATCAATGTTCACCATATTCTGGAAGTTCTTCAAGTTCTTACATATATGGCGCATCCACCATGACTATTTTCTCCTCTGCAGAAAGAGCTTACAAGGTCGTTATTTACTAGAGGGTATTTCATCAGTTGTTCTTCTGTTTTCTAATGTTCACTCAAGCATAGCACCTTGCATTCTTAGTGGTCTTGAAGGAACATTTCCAATTGGTCTACTGCATTTCCTATTGACTGTACATTCTGATGGATAACATCAAAAGATGGTTCCGTTGGTTTCTGAAAGGCATAATGTGATGTTTTCTGATTTGTTTTTTCTTGTTTTTTTTTCCTTGAAATGTTTTCCCATAGTTTTGGTTATGGTTTTCTATAAAAAAGAATTTTCTGTACATCTTTTTTTGTAAAGATGCATCTTAAATTTTTCTATCCTCACATTGTCTGGACAGAACTGTGGGTTATATAGTTCATCCTTTTTCTCAAATGGTACTTTCACTAAGAATTTTTTTTTTCCTTTTTTGTCCTCAAAGTTTAATTCTTTCACCTCCACATTATGTTTGCTATTTCATTTTTCGGTATAGCCATGAATAAGTCGTCAACAAATTTCTTCAGTAATAATATTTTGTATGGTATTTTTTTCTCACATGATTCAATTAGGTGATCCATAACATATTGTGCTAAAATTGGGCTGAGTTTAGAACCCATCGCGCATCCGAATATCTGCTGGAAAAATTCTCCCTTATTAGTACAATAGTTATTTTTCAATAAAAATGATACAATTTCCAGAAAGAGCTCCATATTAATCTGTGTATGATTTTTTATTTTATTCCATTTTTCTTTTATTACCTTGATAATATTATGTTTGTCTAAATTACCAAATAGATTTACGACGTCAGCGAGATTAATGTATAGTCAGCAGGAAGTATAATGGAAGATAGAGTTTACAACATCAACTCTCAGAAACCCACAAATGAGTGTGCATGAAAAAAAAAATTATAATCTTAAAATTAAAATAATTCAAAAATTTTTTCCTAGTATAATTGGTGTGAATTGATTTCCATATCAAACCAAATTAAACTCTTATCGATCCATAATCGCTCATTCCTCTTTTGACTTGCAAGTGATCAAAGAATCCAACAATAATTATATTTCACTCATATTTTACGTACCTAATTATTTCATTTTTCACCTTTCAATATGTAATCTCATTTATAACTGATATTTTTTTAACAGCCAGGTCAATGCATCAACAAATATACGGATCCTCATGCCTACTGCGTAGTATTTTCCAGTGCTGATAGGTCTTCTCTCAACTCTGCAGAGAACATTCTTCAGATATTATGGACTTTGGAAACTATTAGTACAAAAGCTGTTATTCTTGTGGCAAACAAAGCTGATTTAGTGAGATCGAAGATGGTACCTACTGAAGGTAAGAAACATGTGATTGAAGACAACATTGCATAACAAATTCTGTTGCTCTTTACTTCTTCTCTTTTCATTACCTGAATTCCTTTTGGCATTCCCCAAATTTGAAATTCAGGTATTTCCTATTAAATTTGAATTATTAGCAGTTTATATGACGGTTGTTTTCATTACAACTATTGCTTTCTATTTCGACAAGATACTCCGTAGCTCAAGGAAGTCCAGAAATTCAATATTCTATAATCTGTGAGCTGCTTATTTTCAAATTATGACTTACAGCGTGAAACGCTTGCCAGTATGTTAGATAATTTCCACTTGCGTGTGCATTGTCTGCAACTTAGAGTGAATTTTCAGTATGGAATGTCTAAATTACCTCGGAATCGGATCGAACGATATTTTGGTGAGCAAGGATCTAATGATATAACCGATATTATGATGGTATTCACATTGTTCTCAGATCTTCCTTTTTTATAGAAATAATAATCCCTAGAGAATACTGACTTTTTTTCATGTAATATTTAAAGGTCATCATTTTGGAGTTATAGCTACATTTACATTTTTTTGCCGGGGTAAAAATAATAGGTACCGATGGATATGATTGCTACAATAATAACTACGACGTTCCAATAAATTAGTATTGTTGGTGTTTGTGATGTTCTGTCAATATGTATAATCTGAATATTATATTCAATAAGACAGAGCACTTCTACATACTACGACGTTCCAATAAACTAGTATTGTTGATGTTTGTGATGTTCTGTCAATATGAATAATCTGAATATTATATTCAACAAGACAGAGCACTTCTACATACGTTGAAGGTTTAATTGGCGTTGGCAGAAAAAAAATATGCAAATATAGTAGGTATCAGAACAAGAAAAGCAATGATACATGCATTCTTATTAGGCATGAAAAAACCATGAAAGAAATACAATACCCAATATTTTACAGGTGCGTCAAATTGGAGATCCACTCCTCGAATTTTTGTATAAAATCGTTTCGGGTATTTACTGCTCATCTTGTGCCAATTTGTACCGTATATTCACAAAGTCAGTTATTTGACACCCAGGTGATCACTTTGTTCAACCGACATGCTTTAATGAGGAGAATGCGGGTGACTAAGAAAAGTACACCCTGGTTGACTGACGTTATCAAAATTCCGAGAGAGAGGGCGCTTAATCGCTATAAGGTCACTGGGTTTGTTAAGTTTTGATCAGAGTTCATAGAACTGAGCTCCGCCATTGTCCGAAGATTCACCCCTGAAGTTAGTTATAGATAATTCCGCGCACTTTATGAGTGCGCTGCGCGCAGTCGTCCTTATAATGACGGCTTGCTATAATGATATTTTAACTATGTCCGTTTTATCTGTAGCACTTCTATGTTCTTAACCTTTTTCTATGGTTCGACAAAAAGGTCGAGGTGGGGTAATAGATCGAACAGTAAGTTCAGTATATTCAACACACAGTCTACTAAGTACAAGTCAAGTACAGTATAGTATAGTTCGTCGTTGCTCTCTTCTTTTGAGACACAGTGTTCAGCTTGCACATTTCAAGTTAGTTAAATATTGGCCTTGTCACCACGTGGTTAGAAAAGACCCTAGAGTCGGTCGTCGGTCTCAGTCACCAAAATCTTCGTTAGTACCCAAGTCGGTAAATTGTTATTGGATAAGTGCGTGGAACTGATTCATAGTTTTCGATAAATAGTTAAGTTATCTTGTAAAGTTTACAATTGTGTAATTGTATATATAAACCTACTTCAATGAATAGTGTGGAAAATTTCATGGTCCTTCGAACTTCATAACCCAGTACCTTACAGTCCAATTTATGTATGGATGTTCTACATCTTATATCTACATAGTTTGATCCTTCGAGCCGGATATAAATTGGAGATATCCCTGAAGAAATTATCAACCTCATTGACAATTCCACAATTGAAGTATCAAAAAACCCAAGTGCCTGAAGCGGACATATTCGTTAACTTAGAGGTTAACTTAAACAACGCATGCGCAAAGCATGGTGAAGTCCTTTGAAAGAAGAGGTCACTGCCTACAACGTATCGCAATCATCCATCGATTGCATATATCAAGAATCGTTCCTGCCCTGAATCCATTTTGGTTCTAGTGCAAGCAGTTTTGGAGAGTGATAAGTCAATTTTAGAATTTTTATTTATCTATATATTTCCTTGATTTTTTTGTTGTTCAAAATGTCTTATATTAATAATTTGGTTGAAAAAAGAACCATACTTAAGAGTAAATTAACTAGTATGGTCAATTGGTTCGGCCAAGATGATCTTAAAGATAGAGAAGAATGTAGTGCTCGTAAAAGTCAATTATAGCAAATCTTCAAAGATTATGAAAATGTTCAAACTCAGTTGGAGTTATTTGACTCTGACTCATATAAAGAGGACAGAGATATTGTAGAAACTAAGTATTTTAAGGTTATATCTATGGCAACGAGAACTATGAATCAGTTCGAAAACTCACAAAGTCAAAAACCTAATAAGCCCACAACTCATTTTAGTACGAAGTTACCGGAAATTTCGATTCCTAACTTCTCGGGTGATATTAAACAATGGCCGAGTTTCTTTGAACTATTCAACGCCCTCATAACAGATAACGACAATTTGTCTGACATCCAACGGTTGATGTATTTAAAATCAGCCTTATCGAAAAAACCTTTACAACTAATTGAACACTTGGAAGTTGTAGGTTTGAATTTTAACATAGCTATAAACACTTTGAAAGACAGATATGATAACCCATATCTTATTGTCAACGCTTATATTCGAAAACTATTGAATGTTCCCTCCTTGACGAAAAGTAACGAACACGCGTTAAGAGATTTCATAATTCAAATAAAGACGAATATGGCTGCCTTGAAAACGTATAATTTATCGGAGAAATTAACGGATTCAATTCTCATACAAATTTTCACCCAGAAATTGGATTTTACACTGAAAAAAGAATTTGAAGAAGAAAAGAATACTTCAGATTTTCCAACGCTCCCAGAATTCATTGGTCTCTTAGAAAAAAAATATAAGGTACTCGAAAATTTGGGTTCAACCGAACAAACAGGCCATTCAAAATTCAAAACTTTTAAATATGCCCATACTAATTATTTTCATGCTAACACGTCGAACATAACCAACAAAAGTAAATTTTTCAAATGTCTTATGTGTAATACGGATGAACATAACATATATTCCTGTAGAAAATTCATGAATTTGTCTCCTTACGATCGTCACAGTCTAGTGAAAAAAAAAAGGTTTGTCTGAATTGTCTTACGTTGGGTCATAATGTACAGGGTGGGCAAATAAGCGAGGTAAGCGGTTATATCTCAGGATCCAGTCATCGTAGAGACTTGCGGTAAAAAATTTTACCACTAAAGTGTACAAGAAAACACACTGAAAATTGTTCTGAAGTTCATACCTCTACCGCTAGGGGGTGTGATAGTCGAGTAGAAAAATGAATGTTATTCGAAAATGTTCCATATGAAGTTGAAGAAAAAATATCATCCTTGGAAAATTTTCTATCTTTGGAATTGTCACTTTCGATTTTACGACATCAAATAAGGGTAGGTGAAAGGGAGAAATCTGACTGATTGAAATGCCTGTAACTTCAGTTAAGCTCGACATTCTCGAGCAAATTACATCTCGTCTGAAAGATAATATCTTGATGATTAAGGACAAAATATACTCATGATAAATTTGTTATTGCTGCTTTCGATAGGGGGCGCTAAGTAAGAAGTTCATTGTTTTGTTCATTTTACTCCGAAATTTTAAATGTAATGATAGGATTTTCGCAACAGAAACAGAAATCCCATCAAATTTTTATGAAAAAATCAAAAAGTCGCAAAGCGATAGTATCAGGTGTTCTGGAGTTATAGCCGAAAAAAGATATTCTTCAACTGATGCACTGAAAAACTAAATTGTGTCTTCTTTCGGCCATAACTCCAGAACGCCTGAAGCTATCGCTTTGCGACCTTTTTATTTCATACAAATTTGATGGAATTTCTGTTTCTGTCAGAACTTAAAGACACAATTTGGTTTTCCCAGTGCTTCAGTTGATGAATATCTTTTTTTGGCCATAACTTCAGAACGCCTGAAACTATCGCTTTGCGACCTTCAGGTTTTTCATGCAAATTTGATGGAATTTCTGTTTCTGTTAAGAAAATCCTATCATAACATTTGAAATTTCGGAGTGAAATGAACAAAACAATGAACTTCTGACTTAGCGCCCCCTATCGAAAGCAGCAAAAACAAATTTATTATGATATATTTTGTCCTCAATCAACAAGATACTAGCTTTCAGACGGGATCTAATTTGCTCAAAAATGTTGAGCCAAACTGAAGTTACAGGCATTTCAATCAGTCAGATTTCTTTCTTTCACCTACCCTTATTTGATGTCGTAAAATCAAAAGTGACAATTTAAAAAGATAGAGAATTTTTCAAGAATTACAGTGATGATATTTTTTCTTCAACTTTATATGAAACATTTTCGAGAAAAATTCATTTTTCTACTCGACGGTAGCTATTACGCCCCCTAGTGGTAGAGGTATGAACTTCAAAGCAATTTCCAGTGTGTTTTCTTGTACACTTTAGTGGTAAGAATTTTTACCACAAGTCTCTACGATGAGTGCATCCTGAGATAAAGCCGCTTACCTCGCTTATTTGCTCACCCTGAACAATCGTGTTCTAGTCAACACACATGTTTCAATTGCCATAGAAAGCATCATAGTTTGCTCCATTTCAATAGGACTTCGACTCGCCATCATTCTAATGAATTGCCTTATCCAAGATCCAACGACGAAGTACCTATTCAGATCAAATATTCTGTCACAAATTCAGAATGAATCTCAAGCAGTTTCTCATTTGTCCACTAGTGCTCAACCAACCATTACAACTCCTAATGAAAATATTAGTCCAGGTCAAAACGTGTCTAGTCTTTCATCTCTATCTTCTACTAATGAAGTTCTGTTAGCTCCTGCCTGTGTAAAATTGTATGATTCATACAACAAGCAAGTTAATGTTCGTTGTCTGACTGACTCCGCAAGTCAAACGTCTTTTATAACTGAAGATCTGGTCAACAGACTTCATCTCGAGCCTTATAATCAAATTATTCAAATTTCTGGCTTCTCACAAAGTTGTTCTTTGTCAAATAGAATGATTGATCCAACAATTTATTCGTTAGTATACCCTCATCGACAGTTTAAGGTCTCCTGTGCTATTCTTAAAAATATAACTTGCCAACAACCACAGTCATATATCAACTCGTGTTCTCTCCCCATTCCTATTGGCATTAAATTAGCGGATATCAAATTCAATATTCCTTCCAATATTGATATTCTCTTAGGTGCAGATATTTATTCTGAAATTATTATGGATGGCATTATTGAATTAGGTTCTGGTCTACCTGTTCTTCAAAATTTCCACTTAGGTTATCTAATTGCAGGAAAAGTCCCACAGTTAGCTCACTTATCTCGCGCTACTCACTTAGCATCGCACAATTTTCTCAAAATTCAATTGAATCTTCAAAATCAATTGTTAGTCAAGAAGAGACACTAAATAACATTCTGACTAAGTTTTGGGAAATTGAGGAGATATCTAATCAATCTGAACACATTTTATCTTCAGCAGAAGAGAATGCTGAACGGATATTCAAAAACACAAACATTCGGTTACCGTCGGGTAGATTTCAAATTGACCTACCATTCAAAACTCCAAACGAACCATTTAAATTAGGTGATTCGTATTCGCAAGCGAAGAAAAGATTCTTGAATTTCGAAAGAAGACTACAGAATAATCAGGAACTGAAACATCAGTATTCGGAATTTATAAACAATTATATATCCCTAGGACATGCAAAATATGTACCTTTAGTATTCAAAAATGAATTGTTCCAGAACAAATATTTTTTCCCTCATCATTGTATAATGCGTGAGCAAAGCCTCACAACTCAACTTCGATTAGTTTTCGACGGTTCAATGAAATCTTCATCTAGCCTATCTATCAATGATATCATGCTCAAAGGTTATACAGTACAACCCGACTTGTTCGATATTTTAATTCGGTTTCGTACGTTCAAATATGTTATAATTGCTGATATTCAAAAAATGTTCAGACAAATCAAAATTAATTCTAATCACACTTTTTTCAAAACATTCTCTGACGTGGTAATCCTCAGGACGAACTGAAGTGCATAGAATTACTGACAGTGAGTTATGGCACAAATTCTGCTCCTTTCCTCAGCACAAGGTGTCTCAAAGAATTAGCAATTCACAACAAAGTCGCATTTCCTTTGGCAAGTGAAGCACTTCTGCAAGCTTGCTACGTAGATGATATCCTTTATGGTTGTCATGATATTCCTACTCTATTTGAGGCACTTAAACAACTCACCCAATGCTTACAATCAGCCTTATATCTCTTCATAAATGGGGATCCAACTCTCAAGAATTCTTGAAAAGTATTTTGTTAAATTCTCAACAGGATAATTATGTTCTAAATCCTGAAAACTCATCTAATAAAATTCTAGGCTTGATATGGAACTCTCATATATACTGCCAATTCAATTACGAAATATAAATTCTATAAATCCATGGTCTGATTCGGAAATACTATTAGCATGGATTCGATCACATCCATCACGTTGGTCTGTATTCGTTTCAAATCTTATTGTGCAAATTCAGGACAATTCCGAAGATGCTACTTGGCGACATATTCGATCGCACCTGAATCCTGCAGATATACTCTCGAGAGGGTCATTGCCATCACAATTACTTGTTTCAAATCTATGGTGGCAGGGTCCCGATTTTCTTCTTAAGTCGAATCTAGATCTAACACAATTTGAATTCAAAAAAGTCATTGCAAATCTCCCTGAACAGAGGAAAACAGTCCATCTTGTTCAAAGTGAGAGTGGTATTTATAATGTGTTTACTCAGTTTTCTGATTTATTTCTCCTTAAGAGGTTGATGTCTGCGATTCATCAACAAGTAAAAAAAGGCATCTAAAAAATTAATTGGTTCACTTGCTATTTCTGAATTGATCTCGGCAGAAAATAAAATCGTTCAAATCTGTCAACAAAAATATTTTTCCGATAAAATCGAAAACATCCAAAAGGGAAAAATCCTAAAAAATAAAGATGTGCAAAAACTGAACCCTTTTTTTGACTCATCTGGATTCCTGAGAGTTGGTGGTACTCTCGAATGCTAATATACCATACAATCAGAAATTCCCTATGTTACTTCCCTCCAAAAATCATATTTCAACTCTTATTTTAAAATCAGAGCATTTGAGGCTCTTGCATGCCGGTCCTCAGAATACCCTCTCAAATGTTTGACTGAAATATTGGCCGCTAGATGGGCTCAGTGAGATTAAACGGATTATGAACAATTGTCACACATGCTATAGATTAAAACCTCAATTCTGCACTCAACTTATGGGTGATCTTCCAAAGGAAAGACTTCATGTATCACGTCCATTCACCAACACCTCTGTAGACTTTGGAGGCCCTTATTCCATCAAATCTTCTCCCTTGAGAAGAGCCCCACTCTTAAAATGCTATATCGCAGTTTTTGTGTGTATGACAACTCGTGCAGTCCACATCGAACTTGTAGCAAGTTTGAGTACAGAGTCATTCTTACTCACTCTAAAAAGATTCATTGCCTGTCGAGGAATTCCTTCTTCGTATACAGCGATAATGCCACTAATTTTCTAGGGGCTAAGAACCAGTTGAAGGAACTCAATGAATTCTTTCTAAGACCTGGAACTTCTGAAAGCATACAAAGGTACGCAGTACAAAACAATATTCAGTGGAAATTTATACCACCCCGTTCACCACATCACGGTGGGCTATGGAAAGCAGCTATCAAAAGCGCAAAGTACCATATCCTCAGAATCATGGGAAATTATATATTCACTTATGAGGAATTCAGTACAGTGCTAGCTCAAGTCGAGGCAGTATTGAACTTACGTCCAATATGCAAAATGTCAAACAACCCTTCAGATTTCACCTGTTTGACACCTGGACATTTTCTGATAGGATCTAGTTTAATAACATATCCTGAGAAAGATGTTACATCGACTCCTATCAATCGTTTATCCCTTTGGAAAAAATGCAGTCAAATTCAACAGCAATTCTGGGAACATTGGAAAACTGTTTACCTAAATAGGCTAAAAAACAGACCGAAATGGTTCATTCCTTATAAAAACATTCAAGTGAACGATCTTGTATTGTTAAAAGATGAATTAGCACCGCCGCTTAAATGGCCTTTAGCCCGTGTAATAGAATTGATACCCGGAAAAGATTCACGCGTTCGCATTGTTCGTGTTAAAACTCAAGGAGGAACATTCACTAGAACAATCACTAAGATATGTCCACTTCCATTCTGCACGGAAAACATTGACAATCCAGTATGATCATCAATATGACCCTTTCTTTCTTTACTTTATCATTACATCCTTTTTTTTCTATTCATTTTCACTTTTATCCTTAACCTGGAAAGTTCAGCCCGGGGAGTATGTTAAGTTTTGATCAGAGTTCATAGAACTGTGCGCCGCCATTGTCCAAAGAATCACCCCTGAAGTTAGTTATAGATAATTCCGCGCACTTTATAAGTGCGCTGCGCGCATTCTTCCTTATAATGACGGCTGGCTATAATGATATTTTAACTATGTCCGTTTTATCTGTAGCACTTCTTTGTTCTTAACCTTTTTCTATGGTTCGACAAAAAGGTCGAGGTGGGGTAATAGATCGAACAGTAAGTTCAGTAAATTCAACACACAGTCTTGTAAGTACAAGTCAAGTACAATATAGGATAGTTCGTCGTTGCTCTCGCCCCTTGAGACACAGTGTTCAGCTTGCACATTTCAAGTTAGTTAAACCGTTAAAAGTTAGAACAGACCCTACAGTCGGTCATCGGTCGCAGTCACCAAAATCTTCGTTAGTACCCAAGTCGGTAAATTGTAATTACATAAGTGCGTGGAACTGATTCATAGTTTCCGATAACTAGTTAAGCGAATCTTGTGAAGTGTACATTGTGTAATTTTATATATAGACCTACTTCAATAAATAGTGTGGAAAATTTTATGGTCCTTCGAACTTTATAACCCAGTACCTTACAGTCCAATTTATGTATACATTTATGTAGATGTTCTACATCTAATAGCTACAGGGTTGATTGGGGATTTTGAAGCTTATGAAAAATTTAGAAACTTCACATTAAGCGCAATTAGAAGGGAGAAAAAGGTATATTTGAATTTTATATGTGGATCGCGCACTCAAGAACCTTGTGCAGGTGACTTAGAAGTTTGAATGTTGTACCTTACAATTTCAATACTAAACCGTCTGATTTTTCAGTTGATTGAAAAAATCAATAAAAGCTCTTTGTCGGTGGCTGACAGAGCTGTGCCAAAGCATTGTGCTTAGTGCTTTCGAAAGCACTTGAAGCCTTTTTGTGCTCCCGAGCATTTTTCATTTTTCGATTACTAAATACTAAGCACTGGTTTCAGTGCTTAGTATTTAGTAATCGAAGCACTTTCGCAAAAGGCTTAGTGGTTAGTAATCCCAAAAGTGATCCCGAGCACTGCAGTGCTTGCGAGCACTTTGGCGGATTACTAAGCACTTCCGAATTTTTGTCATAACACGAATATGTGCCGACGCTTTGGTATCTTTTGATTGTTTTACATTATCTGATCAGTCTTTAAATTTCAAGACGATCAAAAACTAATCAGATGATATAAATAAATAATATAATGATAATAATAATGAAAAAAAGTATACGTTCTGAAAGATCACTTGTCGAGAATACGGTACCAGATGTTGTTCATGTCATTATTTCCGATGAATATTTTCTCCGAATACTGCATTCACCTTGTATATCATATAAATCCCTATAGTTCAGATGTTACGGAATCCTATAATCATCAAGACGTTCATAATTTGAGTTGGTTGGATGGTTTAAAATAAATTTCTGTTTAGGTGAACTATCTTTCTTACCAGATGTTGTTAATGAATATTTTCTCCATTCATTCGATGCGGGTTGCGTAGGTCATAAAAAGTCATAAAAGCTGTTCGGGATTTATCAAAAGAACGGTTCTTATAGATTTGTTTTTGTTTAAAAACAAATTTTATCTCGGAAAAATGCATTTAAAACAGAAAATGGTTAAAATATGAACTTCAACTCGAATATACATTCAAATATAGTTATGCAAATGCATATTCATCCGAAGCCTAGTTATGATTTACCAAACTCGTAGGTTTCGTGATCAAGGAAATATTGGATAATTTTGTCAAGATATTTTGTTTGAAACTTTCATGCTTCTGGTTGAGATATCCGCATAATATTAATTAAGACAAATTGTTATTCAACATCTAAAACAACATTTTATTTAGATTGAATTGAGTGTTTCAAAATCCTCAGAAAAAAAAATTCGAATGGTTATATCTACGGAATTCCTTGTCGGATTTCGACTAACTAAACAGCAACATTCGATATTGGAAGATATCCTGAATATTTGAAATTTGAATATCTCTTCGAGAATTATCATTTTTTCGGCCGGATGAACACAATCGAATTTCAGGACGGATTCATCATCAGTGAGTCGAACCCTCGGTCGAATCTTATTGTTTCTGACCATATCTTGCACAAGATTCATAAATTACAGACATTATGACGGAATAATAAAGCTGAACGACAGCTCAAAAATATAAAGTCATAAGTTTTCAAGTATGAAATAATAACTCATCACATGTGTCTCTTCCATGCCGGTTCCTGCTATTTGAAATTCAATCTATATGTTGGTTAACTAGTATCAATCATTTTCGGGACAATTCAATTTTTACTTTCATTTAAATATAGTCAAACATTTTTCTACAAATAGAAATTGAAGTGTTAAAATTTCAACATCAATATTTGAAGAATTTGAAATTGTTGTCTTTCTTCATTTCGCCCATTCTTTTTTATTTTGATAATTCTGTTTATATTGTCAACTCTGAAAAATAATACTTATTTTTTTGATTTTCAAAAATTTACTATTTTGAATCAGATCGCTTCTATAAAGTTTTGGTGAACTTCTTCTTTTACCCATCCATAATCTTACATATGTTTATAGGAACAAAATTCATTCCGATTAAAAAACTTACCTAGTACCTACTAAAGTGCTTAGTGCTTAATGCTTGAAATTTCGAATTACTTTAACAAAGTGCTTAGTAATCGCGAGTCTTTTGTGAAAATCGGTGCTTAGTGCTTGGTGCTCGAAGCCCTGTTTTTTCGAGTGCTTAGTGCTCAAGCACTTTTTTTCAGTGCCCGTCACAGCTCTGGTGACTGATAAACTTAATGGAGACTGTTCAGCACTAACATATTTTTATAAAGACGCTGTTTTTCGTGACGATATTGAATCGTTCTCTGATTTTCGATTCGCTAGTCCTGAGGATATTTTGAATATTATTTGTGAATTCAAATCGAATGTAGTGGGTGATGATGGAATTTCTAGAGTTATGATTCAGTATACTTTTACCAATTACAAACATCATCAATAGCTGCTTGGAACTTGCTTCATATCCTTCATTTTGGAAAAAAGCAGTCGTTTGTCCACTCCCTGAAGTATCCCAACCTAACCTATCTGTTTTAGATACATAACTCGCTCTGCTCGCCGAAGGGGCTCCGCCCCTTGGACCCCGTCACTATGCCGGTAGATCCTTCACTGGGTATCCCTCTAGAAAATAAAAGATTTTTTTCGGAAACCTTGTATCGTTAGCTGATTTTAGACGATTCACTCGGTATCCTATGCTGATTCTAGGGTAGAATTCTATATGACTTCTTTTCTAGAACATACCATTTCGCCCTTGCTCACATGAAAATATTTGATGCAAATAACTTTCCATGACGACAAATCAAGGGCGGTCCTAGCCTTAAGTTTGAGGGGGTTCGCCGTTAAGGGTTTCAAGTTTTTCTATGGTACCAAATCCCAGATTACACCGATATCGAGCTTAACCTCTCAAAAATATTTATATTTAGATATTTATATGAATATTTATACAGGGTGTTTCAAGTTCGAAGGCCTATTAGACGTTTCTGGAGAACGGGGCCGATTTGAAATCTGAAAATTCAGAATATGACACTGTTCATGATGCCCTATTCAGCTAAAATATTCCAGAAGTTCTGGCACTTCCGGTTATACAAGAATTAAAAAAAAATTCTTCGAAAAAAATATTTTTTTTCATTTTATGTTTCAGATATTATCAAGATTTCCATTCTCAAATACTCTCTGCTAAAATTATTGCGTTAGTTCTCATAGTTTTCAAAATATTAAGAAAAAAACGTAAAAAAGAGAGAATTTCCATAGTCACTATCACGAGAATTATTTTCACTGTGAATATCCTATGCGTATACTCAATTCATTTTCACAAACCAGAATGATGTTGGAATATCGTGCATATCTTGAATTTGAAAAATATCATCACAGGGTGTTTCAAATATTGTGCCAAAAATTGTGAACAAAATTTGATCATAACTTTCGATTTTCAAATCAGAACCCTATGTTTTTGTGATTTCGTTGAATTCTACGGTAAAAATAAGGGTAGTGTTCAAACATGATTATGCTCTCAAATTCAATAATTCAAGAGTTATTCCAGATTTTATGAATTTACGTTATACGTAGGGTCAATTTCATTCAATCTGTTTCTAGAGTGCGTTTCAAATATTCAATTATTTCAAAGTGACAGGTGTACTCATTATTGAATAAAGTAGATTATAATTTGACGATATGAATCCCCGTTATTCAAATAATGAAATTCTGTATCTATTCCATATCCACGGTGAATGCAACAGAATTGTTTCAAACTTTCTGTTACTCCCTTTTCATCACCACGCTGATTTTTTCCTGAATTCATAAAATGTATTCTACCGCTTTTTCATATGAATAGAATTGGCACACAGGAGTCCTGCATGATTTTATTTCATTTGGTAGGTAGAGGTTTTTTTCTTCTAGGTAGGTACTCCATCCAGTATAATGGATATTCATGAAGTATGCAACATCCTTTCAAGAAGATAAGGAAATTTCTGATTTAAAATTTGATGAGTTCTACCAATAATTCTAATGCATTCATCGTGAATATGGAATTAGATATTTATAATACAAGTGCAGAACTTATTGATATTCTCCCAAGAGTTCAAAATGACCGAGTGGTAGAATGAGCCTTCTGTACGAGTTTTAAACATTATGTTCCCGAATTCACTGCCTTTTTATTGAAATTGATGGAAATTTCCATAAATATCTATTAGTGATTTTTGCATTGAAAAATGTTGGTTGGTAGAACAGTTTTCTGTATCACAAATTTGACAAATAATAGATAAATCCGTTCCAGTCTATTTTGTTCCACAAAATGTGCCGGAAAGAACTGATTTGCCACATAATTAGAGAAAAGTATATCCAGAATTTTGTCATTTGAATATCGGAAATTCAATTCGTGAAATCAAATTAGTGAAGCTTTGATAATACCTGTTACATGTAAAGTAATTAGATATTTAAATTTCTATGGTCATAGAGTATTATTGCTAGTCTGTCTGGAAACAGATCGAATAAAATTGACCCTACGTATAACATAAATTCATAAAATCTCAAATAACTCTTGAATTATTGAATTTGAGAGCATAATCACGTTTGGACACTACCCTTATTTTTTACCGTAGAATCCAGCGAAATCACAAAGAAATAGGGTTCTGATTTGAAACTCGAAAGTTATGATCAAATTTTGTTCACAATTTTTGGCACCCTGTGATGATATTTCTCAAATTCAAGATATGCACGATGTTCCAACATCATTTTAGTTTGAGAAAGTGAATTGAAATAGGCATAGGATATTCACAGTAAAAATAATTCAGGTAATTGTGACTAAGGAAATTCTCTCTTTTTTACGGTTTTTCCTTGATATTTTGAAAACTATGAGGACTAACACATTAATGTTAGCAAAGAGTAATTGAGAATGGAAATCTCGATATTATCTGAGACATAAAATGAAAAAAAAGTTTGTTTTGAAAAATATTTTTTTAATTCTTATAAAACCGGAAGCGCCTGAACTTCGAAAATATTTTAGCTGAACAATGTCATATTCCGAAATTTTAGATTTAGGCGTACAACTTTGCTCCTGCCGTTTTGCAATAGCTGGCTGTAACGGTAAGTGATAGTCGAAATAAATATATCGTAGATGTCATACAATAAGTTTAGTTATTTGTGAACATAACGCCATCGACATGTTAGTCGATTTGTGTCTGCATCATGAAGTTATTCACGATTAACCATGTCAGCTTACGAGTCAAATTCTCGTCATTTGAGGGAGGTTTTAATTTTCTACTGAAATATGAATAAATCTGCGGCTGAGGCTCATCGAATGCTCTCATATACGTATGGTGAGGCCGCTATTAGTGAAAGAACGTGCCGAGAGTGGTTTCAACGCTTCAAGAATGGTGATTTTGATGTCGAAGACCAGCATCGCGGTGGAAGAGAGAAGGTTTTTGAAGATGCAGAATTGGAGGCAATACTTGATCAAGACTCATTTCAAACGCAACAATAATTGACAGGATCATAAGGACTACAAGCCATTTCAAAACGCCTGAAAGTCATAGGAATGATTCAGAAACAAGAAAAGTGGGTGCCGTACGAGTTGAAGCCGGGAGGTGTTTGAACGGAGTTTGTTTGTTTGTGAACAGCTGCTTTCGAGGCAAAGACGGAAGGAATTTCTGCATCGGATTGGGACTGGAGACGAAAAACGGGTTCATTACGATACACATAAAATCACATAAAATCATTGTGGATATCCCGACCATGCTTCCACGTCGACGGCTAAACCGAATATTCTCGGTTCTAAGGTCATGCTCAGTATTTGGTGGTACCAGCTCGGCGTAGTGTATTATGAGTTGTTAAAACCGACTGAAACGATCACAGGCGATCGTTATCGAACGCAATCATTGAGCATTGAGAGACAAACCGCCGCAATACGACGAGAGAGTAGATGAATGGATTTTACTGCATGACAATGCTCGACTCCATGTTGCGAAAGTCAAGATATACTTGAAAAAGTTGAAATGGGAATTCCTACCCCACCCGACGTATTCTCCAGACGTTGCTTCCTCGGACTATCACTTGTTTCGATCAATAGCACACAGCCTGGCTGACCAGCACTTCCTATCTTATGAAGAATTAAAAACTTGGATCGATTCGTGGATCGCTTCAAAAGATGACCAGTTTTTTCAATTCGTACGCTGCCCGAAAGATGTCAGAAAGTATAGGGACCAGCGATGGGCAATATTTCGAATCATAAATGTATAACCAGTGTTTCACAATAAAGCCTCAAATTTCGGTAAAAAAATTTGTACGCTTATGTATTTGTTATATTATAATATATTTATTTACTTATCACGGTTTTAGCCATTCAGATAGAAATAAAAAAAAAAATAGTAAATCTATTGTTTCATATGAAAAAAAAAAGACAATTGGCAAGTATAACACAAAATCTAATTTGGTCTGTGAACCCTTTGAAAACCGAGTTGAAAACCTTGTAATCACAGCGTCCTCGTCAACATCAATGTCCCTGTATATGTTCAGGAGGACTAAACTGAATCCGATGTCAATATCGAAAAAACCAGAATAACACCATATGAACTACCATTTATTCATTTCGAAAATAAACTTGCCGAATTTTCTGCTCGAATAGCTGTGCGAAAATTATGAGTTTCCATACAGTTTTATAATAAGTCATAATCTCAAACAATCTATTAACATGAATTTCCACCAAGTAAAAAACCGATCCCATCAAGAAGATCTGGCATACAGGCAACGTTGCAGATTATTTAGCATCTGACAGACGTTACGTATTAAACATGATGGCCGCCGCCATATATAAACAATCGATAAAACCATCGATTTTGACGAAAAAAAGGCATTTTTATTTCAGGGAAAGCTTGAAATGTGATTAATTAATCATTTCTAACGAGAATCAGTTAATAAAATACAAGAAAACTAGCTATTAATGTGGATAACCTCACCTTCATTAGGCCAATTTCACAATTAAAAAAAAAACTAGCTGGATTAAGGAATTTATGATAGCGGATTCGTGATCTAAGACCCAAAATAAGTAAGTCTGCAAAATTTCATCACTTTTGAATCATTATTTAAATTAATTCTATATATTAAACATTGTTTTTCTTTTCAGAAGATGGATTATTTTCGTTTGGATGGATAATTATACAGGATATTTATTTGTCGAATATCAATTAGAAGTATCTAGAGATGTTGGACCAATTCAAGTCTGAAAATTGAGATTAAAGCTTCAAATTATTAACTAATTTGTAAAGAAATACACAATATTTGATCAACAATTATATAGGGTGTATATATATTTGAAGTAGTAATTAGACATTTTGAAATCTGAAATTCTCATTTCTCTAGAAATGGCAATTTCTTTCTTCTTTAAAAAATTTGGGAAAAATGCATAATCAAAATGTGAGAGTTATTATCAGTCAATAGAAACACTACCTGAAAAAGAAACTGCATTCAATGTTTATTTTCAGTTTTGACAAATATTGAATTTACATAATCATTCGATAAGATCTATGAAAAGACCTACAGTGAAATTTTGTTTTAGGAATATTCAGTATAGCTATAATAAACTGAAAAGGGGCAGAATGAATAGATCTACCTTTCAAAAACCCATGGCTAATGTTGCCTTACAAGCAATCGTAATAATATCAGTAACATCTTTGAGAAATCAGGTTATAAGAAGTCCCTCATTTCCGAGGTTCATCAATACTTTTTTCAGTTGAGCAGCAAATTATTCTTCTATTTCATAATTTATTAAGAAATACAATATTCGATCAACAATTATATAGGGTGTATATATTTAGAATACAAGGAAGGACACCTTTTGAAATCTAAAAATTTGGTTAAAAGTAGGTTATTTTCCATAATTTATAATATTGAAAGACCAATTGGACATTCCTGAAGAACTAAGGCGTTTTTAGAATCTGAAAATTGTATAGATGAATTTTGCATACTCTTCTGTTGCATATTTCTTGAAGGTATAAAGGGATACAGGTAACAATTTCATTAATACCAGTCAAGATATAGTTATCATAGATAAGGGATGATATAGAAATTTCACTAGATAATTCTGATTCAGTGGAGGACAGCTGAATTAAAGCTTAATCGTGATGGTTCGTTACGTTATAGAGCAAGCTTGTAGCTCTGGGTTTTACTCAGAAGTAAATTGAACAGGGCAATATATATAGTAAATGAAATTTTGACAGATATTAGTTAAAAAATATCAATAATTGAGCATTGTATTTACATAAAATCAAAAAATAACTTGCTAACTGTTGTTGCATTATACGTAGATGACTTTTTTGTTTTAACAAATGTTAATTCTGAATGAATATATCTGATAGAAAATTTAAGTGATAATTTTATCGTAAAGAATTAAGGGAAAGCTAAAATTGTTTAGGGATGAATATCACTAGAAATTATGAAAAAGGTAGTATAGTAATCGTTTATATTCTTCAAATATGTATTGCAATAATTCAACATGTCTAATTGTAAACATATGAAAACTCCTTTGAAAACTTAATTGAAATTTGATTCAACAAAAGAGAGTTGTAATGATGAACCATATAAGAAATTAATAGGTTTATTAACGTCTTCAGCAGTATTAACTAATCCTGATAAAGCATACTGTTAATCTCTTGAGTCAATTTAATAATTATCTCATTATTGAACACTGAAAAAGTGCAAAATTCATTTCAAGATGCAAGTAAAAAAAGATCATTGTTCAAGTTTTACTTCAGTCAGAAGATGTGTTCAGTATTTGAAATGACTGCCTCGGTACTAAAATTGTATCAGCCAATACTATTGACCCATGTTAGTGGGTTCGATAATTACATTGACTTGATTTTTTTCAAATATTAACTTTGGATCTGAATCAATTAATAATTTAATTTTTACCAAAATCAAAAGCAATGAATATATCAGTTGGATAGCATTTTCGAAGTGGCCATAGAGCAACTATTCCTATAACGATTGAAAACTTTAGTGAAATAGGTATCTACATGTTTATACAAGTTTAATCATTCATTCATGAAATGGAAAGTTTTGATGAATAGATACTTTTTAAAGTATTTTATACCTACATTGAATTGCTGGAAAATTGATACCAATTTCAAAAGTAACTGCCATGTTGAAATTCTTCATATACTGAATGATCCTTTAAATTTTATTTGTCGTAACATTTTGACTAGTATTTCAACTGATTTTTTATATGTATATCCTAGTATAGCTTTAATAAACAAACTAAAAAGAGACAGAATGAATAGACTTGCCTTTCAAATACCCATGGCTTATGTTACCTCATAAGAAATTTTAATATCTTGGTGGAACCTTTTTGAGAAATCAGGTAAACAGTTTGAGTCTCTAATTTCCAAGGTTTATTAATACATGTTTCAGTTGAGCGGCAAATAATATAATGGATAATATATAGTTGAAATTATTCGTATGGAAGATTTCACAACGATTTGACTTATTCATTATAAATTCAACAGCACTGCACTCAAATTGTTCAAAAACGGATTGATCATTTATATTTTTGCACTCTTCTGTCGTAAAAGTGTATATTTTAGATATTCCAAAAACACATGGAAATTTTTGAATGTCATCTGACTAACTTGGCTCTTTTTCCAGTAATAAAGCCAATTGTGAATTATCTATAAGGAGTTTTTCTATCTGTTTAATACATGATCAGATGGAGCTTCTGTTCCGTTTTGTAGTTCCATCTTCTGTCGCAATAGATTCAAATTCTCACGAAAGAGAATGTAGTTTTATAGTTTGTGGAAAATAAACGAAAAATTCCTGAAATGAAGTAACATTCATATCCAATTGAATGATACAAACACTTAAAACAAACCTGAATTGAGGAAAATGCATTCGATGATATAAATGTTCATTTCCAAATTTTGACAAATATCTATCGAATTTTCGATTCGCCGAAGACTTTGCATTTTATCTGTCGGCATTTATTTAAATATTGAATAACAATTTTGGAAACTGCAAACTTTTTCAAGAACTTTCATATATCGAAATGGAATATTTATTATTAACATGACACTGACAGCCAAATTGTCCACAGATACCACAGAAATATGGGACTTGAAATGTCAAAATGATCCGAAACACCCCGTATACTCGAAAACCGCGGGTAGAATCGAAGGTTTGGGATTTTTCCCGGGATCTCCAGACGATTTTGAGGGGGGTCTTATTCTTGTCATTTTTTCTCTAGATGGTCCCGTTTGGGCTGTGATTTTACGTTTAAAGTTTGACGTATATGTGCAAGCGGTTTTATATATACTTAGATTTTATTTGTTAGCTAACATTCCAATGGAAACATTGTGGTTGCAACAGGATGGATCTAATGCGCACTTACAAAAAAAAAGTGCGCAAATATTTGACTGAAACTTTTGGAAACAGATGGATTGGCAGAGTGGAAATATGACCTAGCCTTCTCGATCTGTTTATCTGACACCCTTGGCTTATTTATTATGAAAAGGTCTATGCGGTACACACTAACAGTAGGGAGCAACTGCTACAAAGAATTATTGATGTTTGCGATATTATTAGATCTCAAACAAATACGATAGAGAAATCTCTTGCACAACTATATCAACATGCTCAAAAATGTATTGAAATGGAGGAACACCATTTTGAACAATTTCTGCTGAACTGAAAATACTTTATTTTGTTTTTGATTCGTTGTTTTCAAGTTCAAATATTTTCGATTTATTTATTATTTATTATTATTTATTATTATAACATGATACAGAGTTGAGGCTTAGCCTATAAACTCTAAAATATGTTAAAATAAGTAATGTTGTCACAAATTACAAGCTTACAAAAATATTGAAAAAATATTATAAGAAGAAAGGGATGAAAACAAAATTCGTGCTATTGAATGAAAAAAGATCACAAAAAAAAAAAAACAATTCAATTTCACAAACACAGTGCATTCTGTGAGGCCCACAAGTCAAGTTTGTTCTTGAAACTGTTCACACTAGGCGCACAAACTATCTCGGTCGGCAATCTGTTCCAAACCTCGAATACTCTGTTGGAGATGAAGTACTGCCTGGTGGTGGTAAAGAATCTCTCACGTGAGAGTTTGAACATATGTCCTCTGAGATTATTTGAGTTGAGCACAAAAAGATGACTGAGGTCACAACCGAAGAGACTATGTAGCGATCTATAAGTTATTATGAGATCGCCCCTCAACCTCCTCAACGAGAACCTGGAGATATTCATTAGGGCTAACCTACTTTCATAATCTGGACGCACAAAGCCATACGGTATTCGGGTGGCCCTCCGCTGAACCGATTCTAGTAGAGTAGCATCCCTGATGAGGCAGGGATACCAGACAGGACCGGCGAACTCCAGAACTGGACGAATGTATGTCTTATACAATTGCGCTGCAGTCATAGGATCGCAACCTGCAAAGGACCTCCCGAAGAGATAGAGAAGCTTTCTTGCTCTGCTCGTGCAGTGTGCTATATGCTGACTCCATGACAGATCCTCCGTCACAATCACACCCAGATCATTGTGAGCGGATACATTTTCAATCAGCTGCCCCTCAACATAATAAGAAAGTTTTGGATTCTTCTTTCCTAAATGTAACACCTTACACTTTTGAACATTTAACGGAAGCAGCCAGTCATCACACCATCTCGCCAGGGTGTTGAGATCCTCCTGTAGGACAGAACGATGGGTTGGACAACTGAACAGCTTTGTATCGTCCGCGTATGAACAACACTGAGAACTCATAGATGCCGGCAGATCCGAAATATATACAAGGAACAGAATGGGGCCCAGTACTGAACCCTGAGGCACGCCACTCAAAACATCCCTCATTGTAGACCTAGCTGAGCCCACTCTGACCGAAAACTTCCTGTTTGAAAGGAAGCTCCCAATCCAAGCGACCACATCGCCTCGAACGCCCACATGCCACAGTTTATGCAACAATCTTCTCAGAGGAACTCGATCGAAGGCACGGGCAAAATCAAGGTATATTACATCAACCGATTCACCAGCATCAACAGCCTTTGTCCACACGTTGAGACATTCCAACAAATTAGTGATTATAGACCTACCTGGAATGAATCCGTGCTGACCCTGAGGTAAGATATTATTGGACATTAAAAAGGGCAGCATAGCATTAGAAATGATCTTCTCCATTACTTTAACGGCTATTGAAGTTAGAGAGATAGGTCTATAATTTTCAGAAGACAGTCGATCACCTTTCTTGTATATAGGTGTTACAGATGCCATTGTCCAACAACTTGGTAAGCGGTGAGATGTGAGAGAGGTTTTCATTATATCAGAAAGTGGGCAAGCAAGAGATCTCACGCAACTCTTAAATAGCTTCATAGATAAGCCATCCACACCAGGTGCAGTGCCAGTCTTGAAGGATCCGATGACTTGTTGTACTGCCTCAGGAGTTATATCAACAGACTCAAAAGATAGCTGGGCACTTGGTGTCGCAATCTGTGGAAGAGCACCATCAGGCTCTCTTGAAAAAGCACGAGCGAAAGTATCAGCAAAGGTGTTAGCAGTACTCAAAGGGTCGTCACAAAGATTTTCAGATTCATCACGAATTACCGGAACAGAAACAGTGGTATTAAATGTTTGACGGACATATTTGAAGAAACTTTTCTTGTCACTACCTGACACCAACTTCGACTCGAACATTCTTTTAGCTGATTTTATGGTAAGAGAAAGATTATTTGAGTATCGCCTATGGATATCGAAGTCAGCCTCACGCCCACTCCTAATATAGCGTTGCCACAAAGATTTTTTCAATTTTATTTGACGAATGATTTCCTCGTCGATCCAAGGT
This sequence comes from Harmonia axyridis, assembly GCF_914767665.1. Taxonomy (NCBI): domain Eukaryota; kingdom Metazoa; phylum Arthropoda; class Insecta; order Coleoptera; family Coccinellidae; genus Harmonia; species Harmonia axyridis. The sequence goes on along the minus strand of NC_059501.1, from coordinate 47,582,799 downwards.
TTGACCGTATTCTGCCTCACTGTGATCGAGCGTGTGTGTCTTTCAACAGTCTCCACAATAATATGCTCCAACTTTTTCCACATATCCTCGACATCATTAGCATCCCAGAGTGTGCCCCAGCTAACCAACATAAGTTCCTCATCAACCTTCTGAAAATCGGTGATCTTTATTTTCTTTCTGGACATTGACGACCTATTCTTCACATAGAATTGTAATTTTGAGTACAGAACAACATGATCTGATTTGCCCACTGGTGATTCATAGTCCAAGGAGGATACCAAGTTTCTGTCATTCACAAGAATCAAATCCAAAATTGACGGATTTTGACCTATGCGAAATCTCGTAGGCTGGCTCACAAGCTGCTGGAGATGACATTTATTGATCATGTCAAGGAACCCAGCTGAGGGTGAGGCATTAGATGGTGAATTTATGACGGGCCACCTCAAGTCATTTAAATTGAAATCGCCTGCAATGAAAACATTCTTCTTTGAGTTCGATAAATCCTCAATCGCTTTGAACAAGAAGGAGTCATACGGACATGGTCTAGGACGATAAACACATCCTAATGTAATGGAGAAATCTGAAGTAGACAAATCAAGGAAAATATTATCTACACCAGGTGAAGGATAAGAATATGAAACAATGGAGTATTTATCCATAATATTAACACAAATATATATGCAGCAGCCCCCATGACCTGGAGTTGTAACACTATCGCACCTGTAAATGACATATCCCGGAATATTACACGAAGCATCAGGGATGTTTGAATTTAACCATGTCTCTGTGATCATGACAAAGTCAGGTTTAGCAACATCAATAAGCACCATTAATTCATTCTTCTTTGCCGATAGAGAAGCCAGGTTCGTATACATTATCTTCCATTCTTCAGGTAGTGTTAGTTTTTTGGAGGAGAATTATTTGCTGTTAATGTTTTATTCTTCATCCAGTTTGTGGATGAAAATTAAAAATTTGGAGTAGGCATTCGTAAATGGTGAAAAAACTGCAATTTTAGAAATAATTCTACCAATAAGTACAGGATTTCTTGAACTACGGAATTCCTTTCATGAGTAAATGTTTATTGATCACCCTGTATGACGGTGCCAAGCAGAGGTTTAGAACTTCTATAATGAATTGATTCTTTATGTTCACGAAAACGAAGAAAAATTATGATATCAACGTACAGGGTGATTCAATATCCAAGAAAATAGAAAAGGTCTAAAATTTTCCTAGTCCGAATCTGATTTATTCGATTTCAAAAATGTTGAAGGAAGGCGACAGTAAACGGTGACAAAACTTCAAAATTTAAAGGTATTCGGTGGGTTAGTTGAAGAGTCATTGAATTAAAATAAATTCACTCTTAAGGGAATGTTAATTGTTCACCCTGTATGACTGTGCCAAGCTGAGATTTAGAATTTTTATTGTGAATCAATTCTTTGTGTATGCGAAAACGAAAAAAAATCATAATGTTCACGTACAGGGTTATCCAATATTCATGAAGATAGGAATGATCTGAAATTTTCCTAGTCCGGAATTGATTAACTTCATTTCAGAAATATTGAAGGCAGGGGATAGTAAGGGGTGACAAAACTTCAAAATTTGAAAATTATTCGGTCGATAAGTCAAGGAGTTATTGAACTGTGAAATTTCACTCATACAATGAACATCACCCTGTATATTCCAAACGAAGGCACTTAGTCGATTGAAACCTTCCTGATACGAGTCCTCTATGATGTCTTAAATTTACGGTATTCGTTTGTCGCATTCTTCCCGGAACACCCTGTATATGGACGACTTGAAACTCTATGCAGCGAACTCCGAACAACTGAGAAGAATGTTAGAGATAGTTTCAGCTTTCAGCGAGTCAATTGGGATGGAGATGGGGGTTGAAAAATGTGCCGTGCTCGATGTCCGGAGGGGAAAAATCGAGGATACTACGGAGGGAGTAGCCTTGATGAATAACATCACAATACCCGCACGGGATAAAGAAGTCCCATACTAATACCTGGGGATCAATCAGGCGTTGGAAATAAAAACTCCAGAGATGAAAGAGTCCTTTAAGGAGAAGCTTTTGGCAAAGATTGTTTTGCTACTTCGAGCCAAGCAAAATTTCGAGGCTCTGTTCATGGCCATCAATATATCGGCGATCCCAATCAAGGCTTATTCATTCGGCGTACTCAATTGGTCGACGACCGAGCTCCGAGCACTAGACAGGGATGTGAGATTAATCCTGACTAAATATGGAGTGCACCATCCCCACACCTCCACTATCAGGCTTTACGTACCACGACATAAAGGAGGAAGGGAGTTATTAAGCTTAGAGGTGGTCCATGTAAAGAATATCAGCGACCTCTGGCAGCACTTCCTCAAAAGAAACTTACCAATGTTTAGGGCGATCCGAGAAGCGGACGAGAGATTGTCTCCACTGAAGCTCTCCGACTTGGAATATCAGGTCTCTCAACCCTCTGCGGAAGATCTTATCGCGGAGTGGAGCGCCAAGGCTTTGCACGGCCGATATCCATCTCACCTGAAAAGTAGAGAAGTAGAAAGGGTAGAATCTCTTACTTACCTTCGTGCAGGCTACCTTTTCCCGGAAACGGAAGGAAGACTCTTGGCGATACAGGACCAGGTGATGCCCACAAGGATGTATATGAAGCATATTGCCAAGCAAGAGGTCCCATCTGACCGATGTAGGAGGGGCGCTGAGGCTCCAGAGTCCATACAGCATATCACCTCCTCGTGTCCCATACTTGCCCCCGTGGAATATCTTGGTAAGCATGATGCGATAGGACCTATATACCATCAGCAGATTGCTTTAAAACTTGGGTTGCTCTAGGATGAGGTAGAGCAACATTTATACATGCCAAAAACCATTTTGGAAAATCAGCGCCATAAAATGTATTGGGACGCAACTCTCGTGACGGACAGAGGAGCAGCGCACAATAGGCTAGACATTGTCATCTTTGATTGAGAACGGAAAACTTGCTTGCTGTTGGACTTCACTGTACCAGCAGATGACAACCTGGCAAGGGCGTACACGGAAAAAATAACAAAGTACTCCGATCTGGCTTTCCAACTACGTGAGATGTATAGGCTGAAATTAGTAAATGTACTCCCGATGATAATCTCAGTTAACATGGAGAAACATCTATCTGAGAACACCAAAAACCAACACCAAAAGGACAGAAATGTGCTATCCAGCTCATAAAAGCAAATAATACTGAATACGACATGAACAGTAAGAAAATTTCTCCAAGGTCCGTCCGTAGCGGCTATACACATCTTGGCAAAGCGCCCGAATTGTGAAGCATTTCACCCGTAAAACGAACGGTGGTAAATATATATATATATATATACTTGTTCTATGAACCCGACCTAACCCCTTTCGTTTTTTACGCAGTTGTCAGATGGATGAAGAAAGTTTTTCAAAAATAAGTTTTCAAGAGAATAAGGAAGTGTGTGATATAAAAAAGAGACGTTATTGTATTAGAGACTATTTTGTGTTCAAGTTAATTAATAATTTTTCCTCCAAATCTGTATAAGATTCAGTGCAACTTAAGATCTGGTAACTCTTCGCATTTCGGTGCGTTTTAACATGTTGTCTTTTCTGCAATGTTTGTTATATTTGTATGTTGTTTGTTTTATAGAAGTCCTGAAGAAGATCCCAACCAAGGATCGAAACGTCGACTGATGAAATAAAGAAGTTAGTAACAATTGAAGTTTTCCAACACCCCTTAAACCATTGTTTATTAATTACTTTAGGAAATTATCACATTTTGTATATATATATATATATATCTATATATATATATATATATATATATATATATATATATATATACAAAATGTGATAATTTCCTAAAGTAATCAATAAACAATGGTTTAAGGGGTGTTGGAAAACTTCAATTGTTACTAACTTCTTTATTTCATCAGTCGACGTTTCGATCCTTGGTTGGGATCTTCTTCAGGACTTCTATAAAACAAACAACATACAAATATAACAAACATTGCAGAAAAGACAACATGTTAAAACGCACCGAAATGCGAAGAGTTACCCGATCTTAAGTTGCACTGAATCTTATACAGATTTGGAGGAAAAATTATTAATTAACTTGAACACAAAATAGTCTCTAATACAATAACGTCTCTTTTTTATATCACACACTTCCTTATTCTCTTGAAAACTTATTTTTGAAATTCTTTCTTCATCCATCTGACAACTGCGTAAAAAACGAAAGGGGTTAGGTCGGGTTCATAGAACATCATAGATCTTCAACTGACATTGGAGAACATAGAACTTGAGATCAACAACTCACTCTCACTAAGTTGGTTTGAATGTATCAGATATGAATAAATGTTGCTAATGTTCTCTATATCCTTTCTGTAGTTCATGGAATTTTCATGTCGCTTAATGTGAATCATCTCCAGGAAACATCTTTTTCTCATATTCTCCTCGCACTCCAAGACTGTCACCGAATCATAGTCCATTCGATGGTCAACTGATCTTACATGTTCTGCCAGTGCACATATCTTTCTAGGATTCTTAATGTCGCTAATATGTTGAGTTATTCTTCTTTTAAGTTGTTGGGATGTTTGTCTGATATGCACCTCATCACAATTTTGACAGGGTATTCTGTATACAACACAGCTTTTCTTATCAGTTTCTATCCTATCTTTCAAATTACTATAAAGTCTCTTTAATTTAAATTCAGTTCTAGGTATCACTTTGATGTTATCAGTTTTTAATAAGTTTATTAAGGATTTTGTCATTACATTAATCAGTGGAATGGAAGTAAATATAATTCTCTGATCTAAATTGGTGGATGCGATTTCATCGTTATTCTGTGGCTGTCCAGAATTCGATGAATTGTGTATCAATTTCTTTAAAAGGTTCTTGGGGTAACCATTCTCAAGCATCAACTGATATAATAGTTTCATATTCTTCTCCTTCAGAGTGGGGTGTGATATTCTTTGTATACGATTCTTCAATCCTGTAACCATATTGATTTTTTGTCTCTGAGGGTGGTTGGAAAAATAATGCAAGTATCTACCTGAGCTAGAGGGCTTTCTATACCAATCAAGAATCAGTGTATTGTCAGGTCTTCTAATGACTAGGGTATCTAGGAAAGGCACACTATTGTTATTTTCTAATTCTATGGTAAATTTTATAGACTCACTCTGTCTGTTGAACCTTTCAAGAGTGTAAGATGTCTTATCACTGGGAACTGCACAAATGATGTCATCTACATATTTTTTAATAAAAGGCATCTCAAAGGGGATATCTGTTAGGATGCCATCTAGGAGGAAATCCATCACTACCTCTGCAATGGAAGGGCTGAATTTAGACCCCATTGGGGAACCTAGTATTTGGTTGTAAAAATTACCTTGGAAGATGAAATAGTTGGAGTTGAAAAGAAATCTGATGATGTTGATGAAGTCTTCCTTAGGTATTGTGGTGTGGCTACTGATTGATTCCCATCTGTGTTCAATTGCAGACAGAGCTAATTCTAATGAAATATTGGTAAAGAGGGACACTACATCAAGGCTGATGAGGACATAATCTTCTGGCAATTGGAATTCACTAATGAAGGTGGAAAAAGAGAAAGAATCTTCTACGTAATATCTGCCTCTAGAAACACTTAAATAACTTGAAATTATTTCAGATATATAACCTGATATCTTAGATGTTGGTGTATTCAAAGAGGAGATGATGGGTCTGAGGGAGAGAACAGGTTTATGGACTTTAGGTAGTCCATAAAATCTTGCAGGAATGGAGTTATAACTGTACAAGGATTTTCCTTGCATTTGGGAAATATGACCACTTGTTACCAATTTTTTAATCAATGTGTTACCTTTAGTTTGTATAGTAGTTGTTGGGTCTCTAGGTAGTCTTCTGTAATAGTCAAGATCATTGAGAATTCCATTAGATAGTTCTATGTATTGTGACTTGTCCATAATAACTGTTACGTTTCCTTTGTCTGATTGTAATACCTGTAAGTCTGGATGTTCTTTGAGATATCTTTTACAATTATAAAATTCTCTCTGTACTACATTTCTGACAACTTTATTAGGTTTGATATTATTAGTTATAATGTTGGTGGCTATGGCGCGTTTTATGTTCTTGGCATCAGGAGATAAGGAGTCATTGAGGTTGATAACATTCTCAACATCAGATAAAAGTTTCGGAATAGAGATTTCTTTCATAGGGATGTCAATGCTGAATTTAGGACCCAGCGACAAGAATTTTAGAACTCTATCCGGGATATTTGTTCCACTTATATTTTTAACCCACCTTTCTTGTGATCTGACTTTTCCCAATTGTGCATCTGTCAAAGCTCTCACCTTATCCAGATTTTTCTGTTTCGTCAATGCAAATTGTCTGTTGTACTTGTTATTCTGATAAGAGAAAAAATGGTTAGTAATATCCTCAGGAAGTGCATGCTGAATGAGTAGTTTCAGTCGTTCAACTTCTCCTTCTATTCTTTTTATTTTTGTTATTGTTACTGTAATTTCAAATTTTAAGAACATGTTAAGTACCTTGTTCTCCATGTTAACTGCTTGTCTGGACGACACCTCGTCTGTCACAGATCCATATAATTGACAGAAGTTATTGGTCATGTGTTTAGGATGTAAACCAAGCCTTTTACACTCCAACAGGAACACTCTGCGATTCCGCAATGCTGACAACTTGATGTTATTAGATGACCAAGATTTTAAGGTCGATGACATTTCCCTTCCATACCGTACACGGATTTCAGCATAAAACCCCATGCTAATATACAAAATGTGATAATTTCCTAAAGTAATCAATAAACAATGGTTTAAGGGGTGTTGGAAAACTTCAATTGTTACTAACTTCTTTATTTCATCAGTCGACGTTTCGATCCTTGGTTGGGATCTTCTTCAGGACTTCTATAAAACAAACAACATACAAATATAACAAACATTGCAGAAAAGACAACATGTTAAAACGCACCGAAATGCGAAGAGTTACCCGATCTTAAGTTGCACTGAATCTTATACAGATTTGGAGGAAAAATTATTAATTAACTTGAACACAAAATAGTCTCTAATACAATAACGTCTCTTTTTTATATCACACACTTCCTTATTCTCTTGAAAACTTATTTTTGAAATTCTTTCTTCATCCATCTGACAACTGCGTAAAAAACGAAAGGGGTTAGGTCGGGTTCATAGAACATCATAGATCTTCAACTGACATTGGAGAACATAGAACTTGAGATCAACAACTCACTCTCACTAAGTTGGTTTGAATGTATCAGATATGAATAAATGTTGCTAATGTTCTCTATATCCTTTCTGTAGTTCATGGAATTTTCATGTCGCTTAATGTGAATCATCTCCAGGAAACATCTTTTTCTCATATTCTCCTCGCACTCCAAGACTGTCACCGAATCATAGTCCATTCGATGGTCAACTGATCTTACATGTTCTGCCAGTGCACATATCTTTCTAGGATTCTTAATGTCGCTAATATGTTGAGTTATTCTTCTTTTAAGTTGTTGGGATGTTTGTCCGATATACACCTCATCACAATTTTGACAGGGTATTCTGTATACAACACAGCTTTTCTTATCAGTTTCTATCCTATCTTTCAAATTACTATAAAGTCTCTTTAATTTAAATTCAGTTCTAGGTATCACTTTGATGTTATCAGTTTTTAATAAGTTTATTAAGGATTTTGTCATTACATTAATCAGTGGAATGGAAGTAAATATAATTCTCTGATCTAAATTGGTGGATGCGATTTCATCGTTATTCTGTGGCTGTCCAGAATTCGATGAATTGTGTATCAATTTCTTTAAAAGGTTCTTGGGGTAACCATTCTCAAGCATCAACTGATATAATAGTTTCATATTCTTCTCCTTCAGAGTGGGGTGTGATATTCTTTGTATACGATTCTTCAATCCTGTAACCATATTGATTTTTTGTCTCTGAGGGTGGTTGGAAAAATAATGCAAGTATCTACCTGAGCTAGAGGGCTTTCTATACCAATCAAGAATCAGTGTATTGTCAGGTCTTCTAATGACTAGGGTATCTAGGAAAGGCACACTATTGTTATTTTCTAATTCTATGGTAAATTTTATAGACTCACTCTGTCTGTTGAACCTTTCAAGAGTGTAAGATGTCTTATCACTGGGAACTGCACAAATGATGTCATCTACATATTTTTTAATAAAAGGCATCTCAAAGGGGATATCTGTTAGGATGCCATCTAGGAGGAAATCCATCACTACCTCTGCAATGGAAGGGCTGAATTTAGACCCCATTGGGGAACCTAGTATTTGGTTGTAAAAATTACCTTGGAAGATGAAATAGTTGGAGTTGAAAAGAAATCTGATGATGTTGATGAAGTCTTCCTTAGGTATTGTGGTGTGGCTACTGATTGATTCCCATCTGTGTTCAATTGCAGACAGAGCTAATTCTAATGAAATATTGGTAAAGAGGGACACTACATCAAGGCTGATGAGGACATAATCTTCTGGCAATTGGAATTCACTAATGAAGGTGGAAAAAGAGAAAGAATCTTCTACGTAATATCTGCCTCTAGAAACACTTAAATAACTTGAAATTATTTCAGATATATAACCTGATATCTTAGATGTTGGTGTATTCAAAGAGGAGATGATGGGTCTGAGGGAGAGAACAGGTTTATGGACTTTAGGTAGTCCATAAAATCTTGCAGGAATGGAGTTATAACTGTACAAGGATTTTCCTTGCATTTGGGAAATATGACCACTTGTTACCAATTTTTTTTTTTTTTTTTTAATCAATGTGTTACCTTTAGTTTGTATAGTAGTTGTTGGGTCTCTAGGTAGTCTTCTGTAATAGTCAAGATCATTGAGAATTCCATTAGATAGTTCTATGTATTGTGACTTGTCCATAATAACTGTTACGTTTCCTTTGTCTGATTGTAATACCTGTAAGTCTGGATGTTCTTTGAGATATCTTTTACAATTATAAAATTCTCTCTGTACTACATTTCTGACAACTTTATTAGGTTTGATATTATTAGTTATTATTATTATGTTTGTTATATTTGTATGTTGTTTGTTTTATAGAAGTCCTGAAGAAGATCCCAACCAAGGATCGAAACGTCGACTGATGAAATAAAGAAGTTAGTAACAATTGAAGTTTTCCAACACCCCTTAAACCATTGTTTATTGATTACTTTAGGAAATTATCACATTTTGTATATTAGCATGGGGTTTTATGCTGAAATCCGTGTACGGTATGGAAGGGAAATGTCATCGACCTTAAAATCTTGGTCATCTAATAACATCAAGTTGTCAGCATTGCGGAATCGCAGAGTGTTCCTGTTGGAGTGTAAAAGGCTTGGTTTACATCCTAAACACATGACCAATAACTTCTGTCAATTATATGGATCTGTGACAGACGAGGTGTCGTCCAGACAAGCAGTTAACATGGAGAACAAGGTACTTAACATGTTCTTAAAATTTGAAATTACAGTAACAATAACAAAAATAAAAAGAATAGAAGGAGAAGTTGAACGACTGAAACTACTCATTCAGCATGCACTTCCTGAGGATATTACTAACCATTTTTTCTCTTATCAGAATAACAAGTACAACAGACAATTTGCATTGACGAAACAGAAAAATCTGGATAAGGTGAGAGCTTTGACAGATGCACAATTGGGAAAAGTCAGATCACAAGAAAGGTGGGTTAAAAATATAAGTGGAACAAATATCCCGGATAGAGTTATAAAATTCTTGTCGCTGGGTCCTAAATTCAGCATTGACATCCCTATGAAAGAAATCTCTATTCCGAAACTTTTATCTGATGTTGAGAATGTTATCAACCTCAATGACTCCTTATCTCCTGATGCCAAGAACATAAAACGCGCCATGGCCACCAACATTATAACTAATAATATCAAACCTAATAAAGTTGTCAGAAATGTAGTACAGAGAGAATTTTATAATTGTAAAAGATATCTCAAAGAACATCCAGACTTACAGGTATTACAATCAGACAAAGGAAACGTAACAGTTATTATGGACAAGTCACAATACATAGAACTATCTAATGGAATTCTCAATGATCTTGACTATTACAGAAGACTACCTAGAGACCCAACAACTACTATACAAACTAAAGGTAACACATTGATTAAAAAATTGGTAACAAGTGGTCATATTTCCCAAATGCAAGGAAAATCCTTGTACAGTTATAACTCCATTCCTGCAAGATTTTATGGACTACCTAAAGTCCATAAACCTGTTCTCTCCCTCAGACCCATCATCTCCTCTTTGAATACACCAACATCTAAGATATCAGGTTATATATCTGAAATAATTTCAAGTTATTTAAGTGTTTCTAGAGGCAGATATTACGTAGAAGATTCTTTCTCTTTTTCCACCTTCATTAGTGAATTCCAATTGCCAGAAGATTATGTCCTCATCAGCCTTGATGTAGTGTCCCTCTTTACCAATATTTCATTAGAATTAGCTCTGTCTGCAATTGAACACAGATGGGAATCAATCAGTTGCCACACCACAATACCTAAGGAAGACTTCATCAACATCATCAGATTTCTTTTCAACTCCAACTATTTCATCTTCCAAGGTAATTTTTACAACCAAATACTAGGTTCCCCAATGGGGTCTAAATTCAGCCCTTCCATTGCCGAGGTAGTGATGGATTTCCTCCTAGATGGCATCCTAACAGATATCCCCTTTGAGATGCCTTTTATTAAAAAATATGTAGATGACATCATTTGTGCAGTTCCCAGTGATAAGACATCTTACACTCTTGAAAGGTTCAACAGACAGAGTGAGTCTATAAAATTTACCATAGAATTAGAAAATAACAATAGTGTGCCTTTCCTAGATACCCTAGTCATTAGAAGACCTGACAATACACTGATTCTTGATTGGTATAGAAAGCCCTCTAGCTCAGGTAGATACTTGCATTATTTTTCCAACCACCCTCAGAGACAAAAAATCAATATGGTTACAGGATTGAAGAATCGTATACAAAGAATATCACACCCCACTCTGAAGGAGAAGAATATGAAACTATTATATCAGTTGATGCTTGAGAATGGTTACCCCAAGAACCTTTTAAAGAAATTGATACACAATTCATCGAATTCTGGACAGCCACAGAATAACGATGAAATCGCATCCACCAATTTAGATCAGAGAATTATATTTACTTCCATTCCACTGATTAATGTAATGACAAAATCCTTAATAAACTTATTAAAAACTGATAACATCAAAGTGATACCTAGAACTGAATTTAAATTAAAGAGACTTTATAGTAATTTGAAAGATAGGATAGAAACTGATAAGAAAAGCTGTGTTGTATACAGAATACCCTGTCAAAATTGTGATGAGGTGTATATCGGACAAACATCCCAACAACTTAAAAGAAGAATAACTCAACATATTAGCGACATTAAGAATCCTAGAAAGATATGTGCACTGGCAGAACATGTAAGATCAGTTGACCATCGAATGGACTATGATTCGGTGACAGTCTTGGAGTGCGAGGAGAATATGAGAAAAAGATGTTTCCTGGAGATGATTCACATTAAGCGACATGAAAATTCCATGAACTACAGAAAGGATATAGAGAACATTAGCAACATTTATTCATATCTGATACATTCAAACCAACTTAGTGAGAGTGAGTTGTTGATCTCAAGTTCTATGTTCTCCAATGTCAGTTGAAGATCTATGATGTTCTATGAACCCGACCTAACCCCTTTCGTTTTTTACGCAGTTGTCAGATGGATGAAGAAAGAATTTCAAAAATAAGTTTTCAAGAGAATAAGGAAGTGTGTGATATAAAAAAGAGACGTTATTGTATTAGAGACTATTTTGTGTTCAAGTTAATTAATAATTTTTCCTCCAAATCTGTATAAGATTCAGTGCAACTTAAGATCGGGTAACTCTTCGCATTTCGGTGCGTTTTAACATGTTGTCTTTTTTGCAATGTTTGTTATATTTGTATGTTGTTTGTTTTATAGAAGTCCTGAAGAAGATCCCAACCAAGGATCGAAACGTCGACTGATGAAATAAAGAAGTTAGTAACAATTGAAGTTTTCCAACACCCCTTAAACCATTGTTTATATATATATATATATATATATATATATATATATATATAGATATATATATATATATATATATATTTATATATATATATATATATATATATATATATATATATATATATATATATATATATATATATACCTAGATACCCTAAAACTATGACATAAAGATGACAGCACCCACTTGACAACATCAAAACAACAAAGATGACAATTTGTGAGATATTTTGCAATAATTTTTATTTATTTAATTGATGTATGCAATTTTTAGGTTATCATGTCCATTTTAATTGATATTTTACACTGAAGAAGGCGGATTTGCCGAAACGTTTGTAAACAATAAACATCGAAGTTAAACTTCAACCTAAATACCCAATGAATAAGTCCTTTACATGTTATAAAGAACTAGGTAAAAATGAATTCAAATATATATATATATATATATATATATATATATATATATATATATATATTTTTTTTTTTTTTTTTTTTTTTTATATATATATATATATATATATATATATATATAAATTTTTTTTTTTTTTTTTTTCACCTCGTAGGGGTTTGGCTGGGCCCGAAGATGTCGGATCAAACCTGATTAAGACAACTTCAGCCATTGACAAGAAATTTTCGAACTATTCTTGTCGTCCACAGGACTACCTCCTTCTGCGCCCTGCTTATGATGTCCTGATCCAATCCCAATAGAGCTGTGTTCTCTCCCAGATGTGTCTCCACCGCGTGGATTATGAGCGGGATAATATACACCTTTCTGAGATTATAAATCTCTTTCAGCTCGAAAGCGAGATCTTCGTATTTTGTAATTTTTTCGGTGTATGCTCTAGAAATATTATCATCTGCAGGCACAGTGACGTCGATGTCTGGTGTAGGAATACGAGATCCGTATACAGCCAAGTTATCAACGCTACGAGATCATGAGATCCGATGGCCGGATCTCGTAACGTATTTCGTTCATTTTCGGTATCCTGAGGTAGTATATATCATTCTGGCGAAGTTTGAGATGGAGCTCATAGCGGTCACTAATTACATGCAAATTGTACAAATGAAGTTCGAGAAAATTGGCGCTGGCATCGAAAATGTATATCGTCCTAGGGGTGGCGTGCGTACTTTGGAAGATCCTTGAATTGCAACACTGTGTGGATCTCGGAAAGTCGAAACTCTTCATCAATTTGATGAATTAAATACATACCTATTATTCATGTCATGACTCGTGGTGATTTATCTAAGTGGAATGACGAGAAGGGTTTGGGAATGCATTTATTTCGCTTCCTGATACTCGAATTCCTGACAACGCTTGAAAGTCTAGCTAGGGCAGTTTGAACTGTTATTTCGATAAGTGTATAGGATGGTCTTTGTTGGAAATTTTCAACTTTTTAATGTAGGTGTTCGAATATACATAAGTAAAATTGAACGAAATGAATAAGAGCGAGTTTTATCTAATGAATAAATGATATTCATCGAAGTATTTCATATTTATGAGGAAAAAATTATCTCTTCTTCAATACTATAAATGAAATCATTCGAGACTTATGTTTTCTTTCCTAATTTAATGTACTCGAGACAGAAAAATATTGAGTACTCGTACCTTTGCATAATGTTGTTCTAGGCTTTGATCATAAAATATATATTGATAGAGCTCAAATTCAAGAGCCAATATGTTGAATTGATTTTAAAAACCATAAATCAATTCATGGAAACTTTTGGAGTATCTTTTTGAAAATCTGTCAATAAATATTTCTTTGGAATTTTGTTATTGTCAATTTATAATTCTAAGAACGGATATCATTATGTCGGATCGCAGATCAATTAGTTCTAGGCTGGAAGTGACGTCGCTGAATAATTAAAAAAAAAAATTGTTGGAGGAAAAGTTTCGTTACATTTTCCCAAGAGAAATTTTCTATGAAAATTGATATGTTACACCAGCCTACTGAATCGGATTTTGTATCCAACAATAAACAGAAGTACCTACTGAAGATTAATGTAGGGTGGAATGCAAAATATCATATCTGGGACACGTACCAAATGATTTCGAATTATACTAGGCGGATTGTAGCAATCATTGACAAGCTTCAATATTTTCTACAATTTCTCGTATATACCGAATATTCATCTATGGCTTTTTTGCAAAAACTTAGGTATTGTTGAATGTAATTTCCATTGCTTTGTTGTATGTGTCAATCAGTTATATGTAAGAGAAGAGGATTTCTTCTTATTGGGTATTCCCCGAAAACTCTCGTTTTCTTTTGAAAAATGAAGTTTTCGCTAGAAGACTAATGATAATATAACTAAATTCATTGCAAACATAGGTGCTAATTTTTTTTACTAAATGAAAACATTTCTAACAAGTAACTATGAATTTGAGGTCAATACTCCTCTCTAAAACATCATTTTTAATTAGAACATCTTCTTCGAATTGCTTGAATTCCAATTTCAGAAAGAATCAAATCTTAAAATTTTTGTTGATTATTCTCTCGAAAATGGATAAGTTCAGAGCCTTCGATGATGACTACCGTTTTTTAGATTGTGATATAAAAGAGGCGAAGCTATTTTGTTACCATAATACAAGAGCGCTTACATATTTTTGCGATTTAATAACTGTTAGTTATTTGAAAGGTAGCACCTGCTTGTTATTTTTTCAGTGGGAACAAACATGAGGAAGGTATCCAATTATTTATAACAAATTATTTATTAAATGAACAATTTGAGTTTCAAGGCGAATATTATTCTTTAACATGAAATAGCAGGATAAGCTATGATAAATGAAAATTGGTTAGTACATATGAATAATAAGTTGAATAAAATTATTGTATATCAAAAAATACTACACCTACAACTCAATTTCGAAAATTTTAAATTAAAACCGATTTTTGCACCAAACGTCTCAAATTGAATCTGCTGATTGAAGAGATTCATATTGGAATCTACTAAGAATGAAGTAATAAGAAATATGCTTTTGCTTGTCTGTTTCTCACACCATTCCACTCTAAATCCCGTAGCTCTAAGCTGACATTAAATTCCACCTCAGATTCCACTAGTTAATATGCGAGTTTAACAAATAGGTTTTTTACAATTCCAGGGTATTTTCCATCAAATTGCACGGCACATTTGTGTTTTCTAGAATAGATCCTTTGCAAAAAAGATTTTACACGAGAAATAAACCACAAAATTTCATTCAATATCAAGGAAATTTGATGTGGAAAGTTGACATAATATATAATAGGAATTCCTTCGGAATTCGAAAAATTCATAAACGATTTTTTTCAGTAGTTTTTATGGTTTAAAGAATACTCTTAATAGATCATAGAAATTAATTAACGTGTCAGAGACATAAAGCAGAGTTGGTGTTTCATTAATGGGACACTCTAAATATTTAGAGTTCCATTTAAAAAACAAGAAACTGCGTTGAAAAGTTTTTTAACCTCAGAACTGTCGAAAAGTGTACCGTTATCGATTCTTCAAAAATGTCATCTGTTTCAAAGATTGAGTAATTTGTCTTTATTATTTGATGGGATGCCCTATATATAAATATTTCTCGATGATTAAAAAGTAAAATAACTTATTTCCGCTTTATATTATATAAAGCGGAAATAAGTTATTTTACTTTTTAATCATCAAGATGAATTTCCGACAAGTAAAGACTGAGACAATCAAACACTAAATATTTCTCATTTATCTGCACATTTAATTCATTTTGTGTTCATCGAAGAATTGTAATCCAGTCATTAAAGTGTCCAATTTTCGAAATACCAACACTCCTCTATATCTCTGAATCGATATTTAATTTCTAATTAAGTGGGAACACCCTATATATAACTCAATTACAATAATATGAAGAATAAAAATGAATTGATCTCGAAATTGATGAAAAATATGTATATATGAGGTGTGCCATCAAAACGGTGTCCCAAGTTTGAAACGGATAACAGACATTTTTTTTTGATTGGATAGATTTAAATATGTTTCATTTCTTTCGGGATCTAACTGATGAATTAGATCTCGAAATGAATGAAACATTTTTACACAAAATGTTGTGTCCATTGTATAATTTTAATCGAATATTATGTAGGGTGTGCCATTTAAATAAGACCAATTTCCGTCTATATTTCTAAAATGATTATTAATTCCTATGCTGTGTTATTCTTGAAATAATAACCATTAAAATTACTGGAATAACGGGAAATAAATTGAATCTCAAGATAAATGAGAAATATTTATATACGAGGTGTCCCATCAAAACAACGAAGTCAAAAAATCAATATCTTTGAAGCAGATATCATTTTTTTGAAAGCGATAACGGGATGCTTTTCGACAAATCTGGGGACAAAAAACTGCGTCGAAAAATATATGGTGTACCATTTGAGAAACATCAATTTTACTCTTTATTTTTTTAACGGTAGGTAATGATTTCTATGATGTGTTATCAGTATCATATGAAACAAAAATTACTGAAGACAGTATTTTAGAATGTATTGAATATCTTGAATAGAAGATTCATATATTGAAATATTTGAAACAGTAATTTTTCATGAATGTCTTGTAACTTGAGAACTGAGCAAGATATATGTGATCAGCTTTCTGATCTTGGATTATTTCGAAAGAAGAGCTCAGGAGTCCTTGAAGATTTTTTCATCTAGTCTTATGAGATACGTTCAGTGAGCATCGAATTTAGCTCATCCTGTACATACAGAGTGTCCGGAAACTATTACTCCGAATTGAAAAAGAACAAACTTCTTTGAACAATTTCGGAAAATGTGGAATTAACGAATAAAAATTACATTCAATTTTTTATAATCTCTGCAACGAATGATTTTTGGGAAAAAAATGAGGTCTTATTGATTTTCAAGAGAAATGTTCTGTTTTGGCATCATAGTTTCGAGACACATTGTATATTAAAACCATCGTTGGTTTGGGTGATTAAATTTGTTCCACTCGAAATGAAAAATTTTCCTTGTCTTCACGACTAATAGATGAAAATATTTTTTCACATTATCTTAGAAATATGTTAGTTTCACATATACTAGAAAGGGTTATTAACAATAAGTTTGAATTACGTCTTGAACATTTATTAGAATTCGAAAGTTATGTAATAGTAATAGAATATCAAACCATAATAATCATCCTACATCTTCGGAACAAAAAATAAACAAAACGTTTGATGGTTCGCTATTCTGTTATTTCAAGCGATACTGAAAAATTGATGAACGCTCTGTATATGACCGTTTTAGAAAAAGAAACAAAAGTTAGCGTTATGCATAATATCGACGTTCCACGTTCCTTCATTCTACCACGGCGGCCCGTCATCTGGTGTCATCTGGAAGAGGAGACCGATATGCAGGGGGCACTTCAAGCGTTGACAGGTATAATTTGCCCAGACGAAGATAATTTTTAACGCATTCATATCAGTTTTCTAAACCAACACTGTATCGATATAAGTCTGTAAAATTTTTGTGTTCAACGCTGTCTTGACACATAATTTGAACTAAAAAGAAAATAGCGATGTTTAATCGAATTGCAGTACCTAAATGTACTTTATGTTTTACGACCTCCTCATTTTTGAGCTATTGGACCACATAATTTGATCCATTTTCGTTACGTAGTAGAATTCACTACACAACTCAAAGTTCATTAAGTTACATATTTTTCGGAAAAGAATTCACCCTAAAGAACTTAAACTCTACCAATAGCCGTAACTGCTTTTTTTATAAAGGGTGTTTCATTGGGCAACAGAAATATTTCACAGGTGCATAGGTGACACACAACCAATGTAGAAATGAATTACAAAGTAATCTTGAAATAATTAAGAATTCAATATTTATCATGATTTATTGTTAGAAGTCATTTCAAATCACTTTCAGGTATCGAAGTTTAGAAACTTCACTTTTACGTTGAAAATTCGTGCAGTAAAACTGTCTGCGCTAAAATTTGAAGTTGTAATGTTAAATCACACGTATGCCTGTCGGCTGCTCAGTTGATACGGTGAGGGTGTGGGCACCAAATGAACTTGTTAACTTGACTAATTAATTGTTGGGCGCCAGGCTTACTAAAGTAAACCAAATTTCATAAAAATGAAATTTCTCAAAAAAAAAATATTAATAGAGATGATAAAAAAAATGAAGTTAAGTAAGAGAAACGGGAGATAGATAAGAGAGATCTTGCTTAGTGGTAAGAAATAAAACTAATTAAATTTTACAAATATATTAAAACTATTTAAAAAAATATTGCTGAAGGCTGAGAAAAAAATAAATTCAGAATTTCCAAAAAAAAATATTGCTGAAGGCTGAGAAAAAAATTAATTCAGAATTTACAAAAAAAATATTGCTGAAGGCTGAGAAAAAAAATAAACTCAGAACATTTACAAATGATGAAAATTTCACTGATCTTACAATTCGGATATTAGGTCTCCAGACAGAATTTGGAATAAGTAGGTTATCGAAAGATGAATTTTGATATCTCACTTGGTAGATCTTGTTTCTCAATTTTGATAGTTGCTTGATATCAGAATATTGCTCTTGTATCGAAGTGGTGAAAAGCAATTCAAATCTCGGGTTCCAATTTGGTGGATGCTCGCCTGGAGTGAAACTCAACGGCACTTGCAGTATTTCGTCCAAATATTTTATGAAGGTTTCTGTGTAACCTTGATCAGGATGCAGATTCAGTGCAGCCTGGTTAAAAACTTGTACAGGAATTGTGGAATCTTCTTCGTATCAAAATGGTTGCTTGAGCATGCGTGGAGAGAAAAATTCAGGAAATTAGATTTGTACAATTGTCAGAGATAAAAATGTTCTGGTTGAATTTAGAAAAATAGTATCAAAAGTATTGTATGAAATTTGGAATTGACAGAAATTATAAACTATTATATAAAAATGAGTTAATTATTGAATACTTTCCGGAAAGTGAAAAAAACTTATGTTATAAGAAACAATTAAATACAAAGAATAAAAAAAATGTACATATGATCCGAGAGTTATTATAAGAAGGAAATTTATTTAATTTGAATGAAATTTATAGTTAATTACAGCAAGAAATGGAATATGTACTTCCTGGCGGCTCTCAAAAGAAAGAAGGAAAAAAATCCTTACACACTACTGTGTGTTAAAAGAAAAAAAGAAAAGAGACAATGAAATATCAAATTAAACTATCAGATATCAAATCGTTAGATAGAATTACTGTTATTCAAAGAAATAATTAGGTAATATTCAATATCTAATATTAAGGTACTCAACCATACGTAAAGCCACCAAAAAATATCACACTCACTCTCCACCTGTTTTCAATCAGTCGTCAAATCAATAGTAATCCTGTTTCATTTGAAAAATGAAAATTCCTATATTGAACGGCAATCTCCGCGCACTCTCTGTATTAAATATGGGAATCGATATTGTTCGATACATTACATCGGGGATCAGTGGCGTTTCTTAAACATGAGCTGGGCAAAATGAGATACGGTCCGTTGAATCGTTACACACCACCCCTACTGGGCGAAAAAAATTTGGAAACTTTAGAAGTTTACAATTTTTTTTTTTTTAAATCGCTATACAGCAAAGTAATTGACTTAGGAAGCAGCGAACTGAAATCAGACTCAATATTCATAGTACATGAAAAGATATGATGCAAGGAAAACTTTGAGAGATACAGATAGGTTAGATAAATAAGGCATGTAACATAAATCAAAATGATATGAAAAATGCATTGATTCCCAAATATCATAAATACCGAAGTAATTCAGAATCAACACGACACATCCCTGTTGAATAGTTCATATCATGAAAGCACAAATTTTCCATAAAGGAGCTATCAAAGATAGATTCTTTCATAATATTACACCATCCAACAGTAACTCATTATGTATCCACGCATAATACTTGCAATAGAGAAAAATAGAGAAAATAGTTATGAGTCATCCGAATCAGCGCTAAAGTACTCCTCCTCAGCCGAATCCGAATCATCATCATAAGATGATTTAAGATCTTTAATGTGCCAACGACCCAAATCGTTACCATCCACGTCCTTAAGCTCGTATACCAAATCTGAAACAACCCTAGTAATAATGCAAGGCAAATATTTAGGAGCTAATTTTGCAGAGTAATTATTAGCCGCTGAAGACAAAGTTACATTTCTTTTCCAGACTTTATCGCCGACATAAAATCTTACTTTTCGCTTTCTTAAATTGTATTGATGAGCATTTCTAAGATAGGCCTGATGTAATTTCTTGCGAATATCTACAAATAATTCGGGCAGTTTCTGCACATCATCAATGCGTTGAGACTTCTCAGATATAGAGATTATATTATTTTGGTTATCAGAAATTTTTCCATAGAAATCTCCAGTAACGGGAATATTTCTTGCGAAATTAAGGAAAGCCGGAGAATAACCCGTGACATCATGTTTTGCCAACCTGATGGCCTGAGCCACTTTAAATATAGAAAAATCCCAGGTTTTATGATTTTCATGAATATAACACCGAATTGAGGTTACAATAACTTTGTTGACTCTTTCCGTGAAATTTACTTGGGGATGATATTTAGCATTATACCAAATTTTCTGAACACGATAAGTTTCCATCAACTTCTTGAACTCTTTACTGACAAATTGGCTTCCATTATCGACAATAAAAATCTGCGGTACACCGTAAATAAGAAAAACATTATTTTCTATGAACTTGAGAATACTCTTAGAGGTAGCTTTTGACATGGGGTGTACTAACACGATTTTGGTGAACCAATCGACAACTACTAAGACATATTGATTGCCATTTTTAGATCTTGGGTATGGACCCAACAAATCAGCAGAGATACATTGAAATGGAAAATTAATATTCTTGTAAGAACCCATGTGACCAGCTTGGGGTAAGTTTGAACTTTTACACGCAGCACAAACAGGACATTTTCTTACATATTTATACACATCTTTCCTAATTTTTGGCCAGTAGTATAATTCAGATATTCGAGCTAGCGTTTTAGATATCCCTAAATGACCTGAAGTTTCTTTATCGTGATAGAATTGAAGAATTTCATGTCGATTGGCTGAAGGCACAACAATTTTCCAATCGGTCAAATTACTGACAATAGTATTTCGTGATACAATATGCTTATAAAGTATTCCATTCTCGACACGAAATGAAGGATAAAGTTCGGGATTCTTTTGAACATTCTTAACCATCGATTTATACCATTTATCTGGTTGAAAATAAGAAACATCAATAACAGAGATATCAGCTACCGAACGAGACAATGCATCGGCCACTACCTTTAAAGAACCTTTTCGATGTTTAATAGTGAAATCAAATTGAGAAAGTTTAACTGCCCATCTAGTCAAACGTCCTGATGGGTTTGAAAGGTTATGAAGATATATAAGAGAAGCATGATCCGTTTCTATCGTGAATTTCGTACCTTCTACATAACTTCGAAATTTTTCGATACCAAAAATGACCGCTAGGAGTTCTTTTTCTGTGACGGTATATTTACGTTGACAAGATGTAAGTGTCTATTTACTATTTACTATTTATTTATGACATGTAGAGATACAAGCATAAAAATGCACCATCAATATTACATGGTAAGTCACAACAGCAGAAATTTACAAATATGTATATAACATAGGACGTATTTTATACAAACTATTTCATTACATTACAAGATAAAAAATTCCCTCAAGTCGTAAATTGTTTCCTTGAGTAACAAATTTTTCACCTTCCCTTTAAATTGAGCGAATGGAAGCGTTTTAAATTCTTGAGGGAGTCTATTGTAAAGTTTAACCGCAGTGTAGTTTGGACCTTGTTGGGTCCTCTTTATCCTGGAGTGAGGTATCACCAGTGAGCTTTTTCCTCGAGTGTTATATTCATGGTAATTTGAGCCCGCTGGATACTGCTTCAGATGTTGGTGCACATAGCTCACTGAGGCAAGTATATAGGCAGATGTTATGGTGAGCAAGCCCTCCCTTTTAAATACCTCCCGACAGCTTTCTGTACTTTTCATACTGAAAAGTACTCGAATGGCCTTCTTTTGTTGTAGCAGGACTCTTGAAGCATCGCTGCACTGTCCCCAAATTATTATTCCATATAGGGCCTGACTATAGAAACTAGAAAAATATGTGAGTCTTGCCGTCTCCAAATCTGATATCTGCTTCACCCGCCTTATCATGAATATCGCGGTTGACAATTTTTTACACAAGTTATCTATGTGTAATCCCCAACTAAGAGATGACTGGAATTCAAGACCAAGGTAAGTCAATGAACAACTATCACGAGCGTTGTTGTGAAAAATTATTTTTTGTGTTTTCTCCTCATTCATTTGTAGACCGTTTACTTGGAACCAGTTTTTGGCAGAAATTATCGCCCTATCTGTTCTGTCTTCAAGATCTTCCCTTGACTTTGATCTATTCATTAGTCCAGTATCGTCCGCATAGCAAATTATTTTTTCGGTTGCGACGTTGTCATAAATGTCGTTCATATAGAGTATGAACAATATAGGCCCTAATATAGAGCCTTGCGGTACACCAACCTTCAACTCCAACACTCGCGAGATGTTATTTCCCCATTTGGTGGCCTGAAATCTATTTGTCAGAAAAGACTTGAATATTGCATAAGCCTTTCCCCAGATGCCGCAACTCTGTAATTTTTGGAGCAGAGATTCATGACAAACACTGTCGAAAGCCTTGCTCAGATCCAGGCATGCCAACTCCACAATCTCTCCGCGGTTGAAAGCCTCCAGAACAACCTCCAACACATCAATCATTGCGGTGACCGTAGACTTCCCACGTCGAAAACCATGTTGCGCCTCATGCAGAATATTCTCCTTCGCAATGAAGTCCACCAGTCTATTCTTCAATACAAGTTCGAATACCTTTGAGAACATCGGTAGTATAGATATCGGCCTGTAATTTCCACACTCAGACGAATCCCCTTTTTTAAAAATGGGGGTTATTAGGGCAATTTTTAGTTTATCAGGAAAAACTTCTTGTTCTATACACGCGTTAAAAATTTTACTCAAAGGTGCCTTTATATATGTGATGATCTTTTTCATTATTGTAACTGACATACCATATATGTCTTTGCTATTTTTATTTTTCAAGCTCAAAACTATTTTTTCCATCTCTTCTTCTGTGACTGAAGCCAGGTACATAGATTTAAATGTTTTTGAACCGATTTTTTGGAGGGATTCGTTCGGAGAACTCATTTGTGTTGAAACTTCATCTTTCGCCCGACTTCCGATGGATGCAAAGAAATGGTTCAAAGCTTCTGCGTTTATGTTTTCTTCAACAGCTACTGGTTTTAGTTTTTTATTAATAATAATAATATTTATTTATTTCCTTAAGACAGAGTACACTGTATAGAAAACGTCAAAATGAATATGCATACAATAATAACAATAATAATACGAAAAAAGAAAGAAATTAGTAACTGAAACAGAAAATTTGATCTACAAAAGATTCAAATTCCTTAAACAAAAGAGTAATCCAAGTATTCGCTGACACTATAAAAACAATTCATCAACAACAATTCCTTAATGTCATTCTTAAATTTTCTGTACTCCAAAACTTTCAGTCTCTCCGGAAGATGATTGAACAATTTGATACCATAGTAGGTTGGCGAGTGCTGAAATTTTGTTGTTCTATGTTTTGGAATACAGAGAATATCTTTATGTCTTGTATCGTAATCATGGTAATCAGAGCATTTTTTCAGCAACCTTGAGTTCTTTTTGATATGCAATAAACAATTTAATATGAAAACGCAGGGAAAACTCAACAATCTGTTGGAAATGAAGTAAGGTCTACAGGACTCCACTGGTGAAAGGCCGAAAATGAGCCGCATGATTTTTTTCTGTGCGATGAATGCACGATGACTCGAGGAGGATCCTCCCCATAACACGATGTTGTAGTTAAGGTGAGAGTAGGCCAAAGAATAATAGACGCAAATTAGAGATTCCTCCGAAAGGACTTGCTTGAGACGTCTAATTGCGAAAAATGCACTACTCAATCTCGAACATACTGAGTCAACGTGGTTCCTCCAACTCAGGACACCGTCAACCTGCAGTCCAAGAAACCTCACACATTCGGAACACTTCAACTCACCCGACGGAAGCTCCAAGATTAACTGGCGACCCATATCCCGCGACTGAAAGTACAAAAGATCGGTTTTATTGACATTCAGAATTATCGAGTTACGAAAACACCAATCAGTGAAACATCGCACCAAAAGTTCACACCTGGCTGTGAGTTCAATCAGACTTGATGCGGAAATTATAAAGGATGTATCGTCAGCAAACAAAACTATCTTGATATGGGCCAACATTGCTGAATACATCATGACGTGAAGAGGAAGATCATTGACAAACAGAATGAATAATAGAGGTCCCAATACAGAACCCTGCGGGACCCCCAATTCAACTGGATATCTGGAAGATTCCTGTTGTCCTATGCGGACATAGAAATACCTACCATTCAAAAAATCCTTGACCCACTCAAGAAAAACACCCCTGAATCCAAGGCTGTATAACTTAGCCAGAATGAACTCAAAATTAAGGCAGTCAAATGCTCTTGATTCATCGAAAAAGAGCCCTGCAACATAGGATCCGCCATCAAGGCAGTCGTAAACAAAACTAAGTAAATCACAAGCAGCTGTATTGGTCGATCTGTTGAGTCGGAAGCCGTGTTGGCTTTCAGTAATTAATGAAAACCTGTTCAAATAATCCAACATTCTATTGAATACCAATTTCTCTATGACTTTCGATAAAGTGCTCAAAAGAGATATGGGACGATAATTTGAAATGTCGTTAACAGCATTCTTCTTGTGTACGGGGATAACCTTCGCGATTTTCAAGACACTAGGAAATTTACCCGAAGTGATCGACAAGTTAATCAGGTGGGCGAGATGCTCCGAGATCTGAGGTGAAAGAACTTTCAAAACTTTAATCGAAATCATATCGAATCCGCAGCTATTTTTATTCTTAAAGTTATTTATAACGGCATAAACTTCATCGGCAACCACCGGAAAAAAAAAGAAATTTCGAGCTGATAGTGGCTCAGTTGTACAGGAGCCAGACAAACTATCTTGAAAATGCTGACTCAAACTCGAAGAACAAATATTGGAAAAATATTCACCGAAAATATCAGCTACCTCTCGTTCATCACAATAATTTCTCCCGTTTACATTTAAATTGATGTTACTATGGCAGCTCTTGCTGGCAGTCTCCTTCCGAACAAGATTCCATATTGTTTTAACTTTGTTGCTAGAACACTCTACGAGATCTTTATGAAAATTTAATTTGGTTTGGTTCAGCAAATTTTTGTACTCCCTCTTTTTTGAAAGGTAAAGTTCTCTAGCCCTTTCAGATTTCAATTGTTGAAATAGCCAATGAGTATTTTTCAATTCACGATTAGCCACTCTTACCTCTTCAGTTATCCACAGTGCTTTCCGGTTGTTCAAAATTTTTTTCTTCTTGATAGGACA
Source organism: Harmonia axyridis (assembly GCF_914767665.1). Lineage (NCBI taxonomy): Eukaryota > Metazoa > Arthropoda > Insecta > Coleoptera > Coccinellidae > Harmonia > Harmonia axyridis. The sequence continues at coordinate 47,557,225 of NC_059501.1, read as the reverse complement.
AGCTGAGTTCAACAGAAACTCCAGAACATCGAAGAACCGCTTGAAACCGTCGTTAGGATCAGATGTATCATATACGTCTTCAAATGACGTAGAAGAAGCCATAGAGGCGAGATTAAAAAGATTATTACCTGAAAGTAACCTGAATGTGCGAATCTCGCCCGTAGTGGGAACCCTCATGGTGTCCGTGATGACAGACACAATTACAGCCTTGTGATCTCCAATACCAGCATCAACAACCCTATCAGTCAAAAGCTCCCTATCAATATTCGTCAGGATATAATCGATTTTGGAAGATGACGTTATTCCGTGAATATTGGTGAATATCCTAGTGGCTTCCAAGGAACTGATACTCAGACCAAATTCCAAGAGAAGGCAATCTAAATGTCTGTGGGATTTGAAGTAATCAATATTAAGATCTCCACAAATAAAAACTGATATTGACCCTGTGTAACAATAATTAAGAACATAAGTAAACATTTTACAGAATAATTCAATATCACCAGTAGGAGGCCTATAGACACTTACCACACAAATGCTTTTAGACATATATTTTAAATTGATTGCACAAAACTCGCAATGCATCTCTAGCGAGAATTCTTCAATTTGAGGAATATTCTTAAATTGTTGTGTATTTTTTAAGTAAATTACCGTTCCCCCATGCATTCTTGTAGGACGACAATATGAGGCGGCCAAAACATAATTTTCAAGGTTCATGAAAGCAATCTCTATTTTATCACACCAATGCTCAGCAATGGACAAAATATCAGGTTTCTCGAGATCAGTGAAGACCTCGAGTTGGTTGATTTTATTAGAAATACCCTGAGCATTCAACTGAACAATTATTAAATTGTCGAGTGAAGGATTACCCTCAGGAACCTTTACATATTTTAAATTATTCCCTAAGGGGCTATGCTGGATTGACGACGCTTCATAAAAAACTTATTTACAGCAACGCCTTCTGGCCAAAAGTTAGGATCCAAGACCTTTTGAAGAAGCTCAGCTGGTAAAGTGACTTTGAATGACGAGTAAATCTCGGGTCTTCTAGAAATTAATTTTTCACATGTCACATTAGGTATAAGTTCACCAAAGAAATCCTTCAATTCATCATTGGTAGTTGAAGGACTGAGACGCGAGACGTGTAAATGTGCAACATGTTCTTTAGGGACCACTTTTAGGTTACTAGATGTTGATGTACCCACTATTGGCTTCAATACTCTTCTGGATGATGCAACATTCTTGGATACCAAAGCAGTAGTATGACTAGCTGGTCCAATGGGATGGTTGCGTTTCTTTTTCTTGCCAGATGTGACCAGAGTCCACTGGGAACTCTCGGAAGAGACATCATTTTTGATTCTTCCATTCGTCTCCGCCACTGCTCTGTTATTCACGGCAATTTCCTTGTCTTTCTGAGTCATAATCGTGTTAGACTGTATTGCATGCGATTCAGATGGGCCCGCAACGGAATTCCCAATATGTGGAATCTCGGAAACACTCATGTCAGCTGTTTCTGCGATAACGTTTTTGTTCGTTGAAAGAACGCATATTTCTTTCTTTACGTATTTACATATTTGGTTTCTTTACGTATTATGCTCCATATTGTTTTATATTTATCACAAGCCCTTTGGATTCTATTGGCATTCCTTTTCCTGACGTTCTGTGTTATCAATTCCCTCAATCTCTTTCTGAGCTGGATATATGCATTTCTGCTTTCGGCGTCGTTTTTTATTTTCATAATGGTTTCCATGGCATCCATTCTATTTTTTAACTCTTGAATTTCCTTTGTTTTTTTATAGTTCTTCTTTCTGACTATGACCACTTGTTTTTCAGGGAAGGATCGTTCATAAATTTTCACAATTTCTTCATGGAAATTACCAAAATAAACTTCAGCATCATCGGAGTGTAAATGCTCCCAATCTACAGCCATAACCGAGCGAATGAAACGGTGAGTATTTTTCCCATTTATTGGTCTAACGATCCTATACTCATTCTGTCTTTCAGATTCACCAATCTCAGGAATCTTCAAGATTTGTGCGCGATGGTCCGACAAGTGTGGTTCACAAGTGACGTGTTGGCATACCTCCTTTGAGACGTTTGTGAACATATTGTCGATACATGTACTTGAGCAGCTGTTTTCTCTGGAGGGAAGTTCAAAAATGTACTTCATATTAAAAGTCTCAAATATACTCATTAGTTTATATCTGTCCCTCGACGGCTTTATGAGGTCTATATTAAAATCTCCCGAGAATATAATTCTATCTTCGGAGTAATTATTGTAGCAGTTTTCAAGTACTTCATTCAGAACAGAAAAGAAATAGTCAATATCAGACGATGGTGGCCTATAGATCTGTATAAGAGTCAGTCTAAGTTTAGGAAATCGCACAGCTGCTATTTCCGTCACCTTTTCTACAGCTAGACGTGATAGATCCAGAAGTTCTTTGTACTGTAAATCATCTCTTACTATTATTGCTGCCCCACCATGACAAGATGATGTTCGACAGAACTTACCGGCGATATTGTATCCAGGTATATAAACCCTTTCAATCAAGTCCTGCGATAGCCAATGTTCAGAGAGCGCTGCTATATCTACTTTTTGTTCGTGCAAGAAGTCTGAAAAGATTTCAATTTTATTTCGCAACGACTGAATATTCAAGTTCGTCAAAGTCAGGTATCGTGACAACAGGGTTTCATCTGGTGGATGCGCTACTCCCTCGAAAAAATGTGAAACGTCTGATGGTTACACCATTCGGCCAATTCTCGCTCATGTATAACTTCTCTTTCAGATCAAAGTCCCCACCTATTTTGAAGGACAGGCTTTTTGCATCTTGTCTTGCACTGAGTCTTTCGATAATAAAGTTGCGTCCTGGAAACACTAATTCAAGATGTTTTTTTATTGCTTCTTCCGTAGTATGCAACTGCACCCTGCCAACGTGAACCCATATTCTCTGCTCAGTACCGGAGAAAGCATCAGGGTCGGTTTGTGTTTGTCTCGTTCCTTTTATGAATTTGGGGAGGTTCTGCTTGTCCTTTGTTGGTTTTCTGAGTGGAACGATTTTAGTGCCATCTCTTACTAGCGTAAGCTACTGGATGTTCTACGCCATCACATTCTTGGTATAAAATTGCACCTACACCGGTATCAGAAGCATCACACTGAATGACGAAGGGTTTTGAAAAATCAGGGCTGGCTAATACTGGTGCAGAAACTAGGCGAGACTTTATTTCGTTGAAAGCTACTTCGGCTTCCGGAGTCCAGACTATCGGTTGTCCTTTCTTCCTACCATGTAAGAGATCTGAAATTGGGGAACAAATAGATGAAAAATCCCTAATGAAACGACGGTACCAACTGACAAGACCTATTAAACGTTTAATTTCAGTTGTATTTTTAGGAGTTGGATAATTTACTATCGCGGAAACCTTTTCTGGATCAGTTCGTAAACCATGTTCATCAACTACAAAACCGAGATAGACAAGAGATGGACGACAAAATTCACATTTATCTGAGTTTACAGTAAGATTAGCATTCTTAAGTCGCTGATATACTTCCTCCAAAACTTTGATGTGGAGTTCAAATGTAGGAGTAGCTATAATTATATCGTCGAGATAAACGAAACAATACGGCGCTAAATCAGGTCCTATTACCTTATCCATTAAACGAGACATTGCTTTTGGACTATTCTTTAATCCAAACGGACAAACGACAAATTCAAACAAACCACGTCCATGCACTGCAAAAGCGGTTTTCGCACAGGAAGATTTATCTAACGGAATTTGGAAAAAAGCTTTCGTTAAATCAATCGATGAGAGATATTTAGCATCCCTTAGTTTATTAAGTATACCATCTATTAGAGGCATAGGATACGTATCATCCACTGTTACTTCATTTAACTTTCTACCGTCAAAACATACACGATATTCCCCCGAACGTTTTGGAACTAACCATAAAGGGCTACACCAAGGAGATTGAGAAGGTTGAATTACCTTTAGTTTCAACATTTCGTCGATTTCTTTATTTAAATGAGTCTGCATAGCAGGAGATAAGGGATATTGTCGTTGGACAATAGGTTTAGCATTTCCGGTGTCGATATGATGAGTTATTAAGGGAGTACGACCTATCCTATCTTTAGGAGCGATATATTCGAAACATTTTATTATATTCTGAAGATCATTTTTCTGAGAGGGTGTTAATTTAGAAAATGGTTGAATGGCATTGATTGTACACAGGGAGGAATCGAGAGAATAGGAAAGATTAGAAAACCTAACTTCAATACCGAACAATTTGAAGAAATCCATTCCTAAAATGAGATTATGAGTAACAGATGGAATTATTAAAATTTTTAACTGCCTCACGACACCTTCAAGTGAAATAGGAACCAAAATATACCCTAGGAAATCTTGAGGTTTACCATCAGCAGTTGTAACATTAATTGGGGACTCATACTGTATCGGAATATTATATCTTTGGAGAAGAGCAAACCCTGCGGAACCTAAAATAGAAGATGTGCTGCCAGTATCGGCGAGAGCGAGAATTTTCTGATCAAAGACTTCGACATTGAGATAAGGGCGGTTATCGTTAGGTTTCATGACGAAAAGAGGATTCATATTTATAGAGGATGGGTGAGATGATGAAAGTTCTACTGGTTCTGAGTGTTTTTTCTCCCCCTTGATTGGGTTGAAGTGTGACTGGCTGATGGCCGATTTACTGAACTTTTGGTTTCTCGACTGGTGACGACGTTCAGTTTTTCGCCACCCCGATTCACGTTTTTTGAATTGCAATTATTACACCCAGATTTAACGGTATTTTTTAGACCACAACCATAACAAAAAACAGTTCTAGGTTTTCGACATTGAGGATAATTATGACCAGTTAAACCACAGTTCCAACATCGAAAATTAGATACTATAGATATATTAGTGGAGATATTATTTTTTCGGAAATTTGGTCGGTGACTTGGGGATGAAAAGTTTGATTCAGGCAAGGGTCTACTGAGATCTGGTTCCAATAGGCCAGCATCATGATTCGAAGGGGCTCTGTAGCGATCAGCCCATATTCGAGACTCTTCCAACTTCTTGCAAAGTTCAGACAACTCACTCACAGTCTTGGGACTATACAACGCTAAACCTGAAATATAAAAAGGCAACAAATTTCGGCGAATTTTCCTAATCCTGATCTCCTCATCTGGCTTGACAGTTAACCTGTTAAAAAGACCCTCCATTGAAGAAATATACAAAGAAACTCGCTCATTACAACCTTGAGTTCTGGAATTGATTTCTTGCTCCAAATCTTCTTCATAAAAGTATGGAAGGAAATCTTTTTTCAACTCCTTGACCAATTCACCCCAATTTTGGAACTTGCATCTATTATTCACAAACCACGTCCACGCAGAACCTCTGAATAGATCGCAAGCAGACTGAAATAACTCCTGTTCGGACACACCTCTAGCTTGTCTCAATAGTTCCACCTTTTCCAAGAATGAAGTAACTGACTCATCCTTAACAGAACCTGTGAAATAAATATTCCATTTATAGGGAGGAACGAACCTACTATTCGAAGGACTAGCATAGTTGACAGGAGCATTCTTCTCAGTTGGAGTAGAAGTTCTAGCTGGAGAAATTTTTAAATCGAGATCTGCCTCTAACTCTAACACCTCATACTGAATTTCCTTCTTTGCCAAGATTTCGGCATCCTCCTCAGCAACAAGCATGGCCAAACGATTCGACAAATGAGCTAAACGACTCGATACTCTATGAAAGATAGGATCATCTTTAGTTCCACCGAATTTAGAAATAATATCTTTAAGATCTTTAATAGTTTCTTTCATTTCAGTTACATCCTGATCATGAGTATAGGGATTTGTTACGATATAAAAACTACGATTTGCCTTTTCTTGGCTCAAAAGCCCTCTCAAAACTTTCCTCTTACTTTCAACATCGGCAGTTGGTTCAACGCCGCGAATTTTAATTTCATAGACCAATTCATAGGCCTTCAAATGATTGGGATTCATACTTTATCAACTTATAGAAATCAGTAACGGAAATTAGTGTAAAAAAGCGAAAATATAAAATAAGAAAAGTGAATTTAAATAGAAAGATGGTCGTTCAATATGGTATAGAAATGTGAATACGAAAAAATATTAATACTGAATAACAATGTACCAAATTCTGTCGGATCAAATGTATAACAAAAAACTTCCACTCAGCAAGATTTAGAAAAGAAAAAAAAATTATGTCAAGCCAACGCACCCCTTGAGGGCCCCACGTTGGGCGCCAATTGTGTAAAGTTAAATCACACGTATGCCTGTCGGCTGCTCAGTTGATACGGTGAGGGTGTGGGCACCAAATGAACTTGTTAACTTGACTAATTAATTGTTGGGCGCCAGGCTTACTAAAGTAAACCAAATTTCATAAAAATGAAATTTCTCAAAAAAAAAATATTAATAGAGATGATAAAAAAAATGAAGTTAAGTAAGAGAAACGGGAGATAGATAAGAGAGATCTTGCTTAGTGGTAAGAAATAAAACTAATTAAATTTTACAAATATATTAAAACTATTTAAAAAAATATTGCTGAAGGCTGAGAAAAAAATAAATTCAGAATTTCCAAAAAAAAATATTGCTGAAGGCTGAGAAAAAAATTAATTCAGAATTTACAAAAAAAATATTGCTGAAGGCTGAGAAAAAAAATAAACTCAGAACATTTACAAATGATGAAAATTTCACTGATCTTACAATTCGGATACTAGGTCTCCAGACAGAATTTGGAATAAGTAGGTTATCGAAAGATGAATTTTGATATCTCACTTGGTAGATCTTGTTTCTTAATTTTGATAGTTGCTTGATATCAGAATATTGCTCTTGTATCGAAGTGGTGAAAAGCAATTCAAATCTCGGGTTCCAATTTGGTGGATGCTCGCCTGGAGTGAAACTCAACGGCACTTGCAGTATTTCGTCCAAATATTTTATGAAGGTTTCTGTGTAACCTTGATCAGGATGCAGATTCAGTGCAGCCTGGTTAAAAACTTGTACAGGAATTGTGGAATCTTCTTCGTATCAAAATGGTTGCTTGAGCATGCGTGGAGAGAAAAATTCAGGAAATTAGATTTGTACAATTGTCAGAGATAAAAATGTTCTGGTTGAATTTAGAAAAATAGTATCAAAAGTATTGTATGAAATTTGGAATTGACAGAAATTATAAACTATTATATAAAAATGAGTTAATTATTGAATTCTTTCCGGAAAGTGAAAAAAACTTATGTTATAAGAAACAATTAAATACAAAGAATAAAAAAAATGTACATATGATCCGAGAGTTATTATAAGAAGGAAATTTATTTAATTTGAATGAAATTTATAGTTAATTACAGCAAGAAAGGGAATATGTACTTCCTGGCGGCTCTCAAAAGAAAGAAGGAAAAAAAATCCTTACACACTACTGTGTGTTAAGAGAAAAAAAGAAAAGAGACAATGAAATATCAAATTACACTATCAGATATCAAATCGTTAGATAGAATTACTGTTATTCAAAGAAATAATTAGGTAATATTCAATATCTAATATTAAGGTACTCAACCATACGTAAAGCCACCAAAAAATATCACACTCACTCTCCACCTGTTTTCAATCAGTCGTCAAATCAATAGTAATCCTGTTTCATTTGAAAACTGAAAATTCCTATATTGAACGGCAATCTCCGCGCACTCTCTGTATTAAATATGGGAATCGATATTGTTCGATACATTACATCGGGGATCAGTGGCGTTTCTTAAACATGAGCTGGGCAAAATGAGATACGGTCCGTTGAATCGTTACAAAGTACACCTCTCAGTTTAGTTTTTAGTGGCGTTTCCGAATGTTGAAACAGATTTTCAAAATTCCGATCTACAGGGTGTTGTTACGAGGATTCAAACGATTCATAATTTTTTGTTAACCCAGACCTGGATTTTCGAGGCGGTTATTGCATGATACGTTTGGGCTCTCAATCAGGAATATATTTGCCAAATATGAAGAAAATATACCGGGTGGTTCGTTCGATATGGCTTCAGAAAGAAACGGGTGAAATTCATAAAACACCCTGTATCTCGACTACGAAGACAGTAAGACCCAATAAATGGGGTATTTCCAGAACCGCCTTGGTGCCACCTATGCACCTGTGAAGGATTTCCGTTTTCAAATGAAACACCCTGTATAATGTGGAATTCTTTTTGAATAACTTATTTGGACAAACCACATTGAATACCAGCTGAATATTTTTTTAAAAAGGCGTTGTTTGCAAACCAACTTGATTGACGCCAAGTAGTCATCAATGTCATAATAGTTATTTATAATACAAGTGCAGAAGGCATTGATATTCTTCCACGAGTTCAAAATTCAAAAACGAGCCACGAAGTGGCGAGTTTTGGAATGAACGAGTGGTAGAATGAGCCTTCTGTACGAGTATTATACATTATTTTCTCTAATTCATTGCATTTTCATTGAAATTAATGAAATATTTCCATAAATATAATTTAGTGATTTTTGCATTGAAAAATGTTGGTTGGCAGAACTGATTTCTTTAAGGCAAATTGATGAATTGACAGATAAAGCCGTGGCGGAAAGTTCGGAGTACCAACATAGAATAATAAAATATAACCATGAAAACTGTGCGTTTCTGATATATTCTCGCACGATTTTGTTCTACAAGATGTGGAAGAATGAACGGAATAACCACAGAATTAGAGAAACATATTCTAATGATTTCGAGGGAAATGATATCAACAACAGTACAATGTTGTGTTATATTTTGTTCATTATAGGCAGTCGTAGATTACTCGTCGTACTATATAAATGTTTGATAATGCATCATTATTGATATATTCGTGTGCTCACATAACTCGTGCTACGCACTCGTTTTCAACATACACACTCATATAATAATAATAATTTTATCCCACTTGTATAGAAAATAACTATCATCCACAACTGCTTGATTTTGAAGCTCTAATGCCAATAATTGTGGTTCATTTGCGTTGCGTAAGAATACTAATCAGGCAATTCATCACGAAATGAACGAATTCAGAAACAGACTCATGAATAACCAGCACTGCTTCTTATATACAGAGTGTAATTGAATGTCAATATCCATGGGAGTGATTTTGGTGCCCATTTTAAGAAAAAAACTTCATATGAACATATGTCCTAACCTTTTCAGGGTGGTAAAGTTTTCGAAAATAATTCATTCATTTTTAATATCTCCAATAACACTTCCGATATTTCAATGAAAGTTGTCATTCATGTACTATGAATCAAGAGGCATTCTTTAATCTATCACCTTTTTTTTTATTTCCACCAGTAGGTAAATATGCCGGAAATAGGCAGGTCAAATGACCTGCCTATTTCGGTAGACATTGATAGTACACCACATATTTTTCCTCAAATAAAAATTATTCTTAAAATTCCCAATCATTTCTCACCAAAGTTGATCATCTAACTTTTTTCAATTCGATGCACGGTTTTCGTTAAAAAAAATAAAAACTGTTTCTCTGCATGATCATAACAATATAGTTGATTTGACAATATCATCATACAGAGACATAAGTAGATTTTATTTTTTCAGCAAAACCCGTGCGTCATACAAAACAAATTCAAAAGATCAAATTTAAAATATCCGAAGTGGTATTGTACATATTGAAAATAAATGATTTATTTTTGAAAAATTCATCAAATACCAAGGCAATTTATTTTAATCAATATATTGTGGTAAGTGATAATATAACGGCATTTTATTTTTTCGAAAATACGCATTGCTGAATAATATTTCAACAAAAAACATGAGTGCTGGTGGCAACAAAAATCTGAGTTCAAGACAAGGATCTTTCACGAATGCTTCTCGTTAAAAACACATTATTTTGGTTTGTGTTTTTCATAATTTTTCACAGGAAAAATGTGATTCCGAAATAGTAATCGACAGGACTATTTCAGAAAATCATAAATTCTTTTTATCAGAGGTATTTTGATTTTAGTAACAAGAGCTGTCGAGTTTTACAACGGGTAAACTCGAAAAAACTGATGAAAGATGATATCATACAGTTTTCCATCTAGGTAATAATTTGTAATTCAAAATCGAGCGTTTCAGATTGGTGGAAATCAAGAAGGGGAAAAGTGTAATTTCACAATATTCAATCAAAACAATGTACAGTACAATGTAGTCTTAGATAAAACGATTGTAACGGTTATATTTTACACCATTTAGATTTCGGTTGTTACTGCGCCCTCTGGAGTTTGATTGTTGATTCAGCTCGGAATATTCCGTATTAATTCAAATTTAAATTTATTATGGAACAGTTATTTCCGGATAAGTGAGGTCGAATATCATTACCGTTGGGGAAATATTTTATAGTTTCTGGATTTCTTGTATTACTTTTCTTCTGTGTGGGAAGTTTCGTTTGACAACTGGTAGATTCTGTGGTTATGAATGATTGCCAAATAGAGGTTATCGGCGATTTATGATAATTTTGAGAGAAGTTTTTTTGGAAAGAAAATGGACCAAATTTGAAGAATATATGATCTAGAATCATCCTTGTTATAGGCGATTATTTCTTCAATTTGGGTAATTCCCTGTATGGTTTATGGTATTGTGAATATTTCTGGGATATACGTTTTATACGTGATTATAAAATTTTCTTCCACAAGGCCCATCTCTGGTATTGAAATTTACTCTGAAGATCTGAGAGGTATGATATAATTTCTATATCTTGAACTGTTGTCTGAGATTTCTAACCTCACCTTCATTAGGCCAATTTCACAATTAAAAAAAAAACTAGCTGGATTAAGGAATTTATGATAGCGGATTCGTGATCTAAGACCCAAAATAAGTAAGTCTGCAAAATTTCATCACTTTTGAATCATTATTTAAATTAATTCTATATATTAAACATTGTTTTTCTTTTCAGAAGATGGATTATTTTCGTTTGGATGGATAATTATACAGGATATTTATTTGTCGAATATCAATTAGAAGTATCTAGAGATGTTGGACCAATTCAAGTCTGAAAATTGAGATTAAAGCTTCAAATTATTAACTAATTTGTAAAGAAATACACAATATTTGATCAACAATTATATAGGGTGTATATATATTTGAAGTAGTAATTAGACATTTTGAAATCTGAAATTCTCATTTCTCTAGAAATGGCAATTTCTTTCTTCTTTAAAAAATTTGGGAAAAATGCATAATCAAAATGTGAGAGTTATTATCAGTCAATAGAAACACTACCTGAAAAAGAAACTGCATTCAATGTTTATTTTCAGTTTTGACAAATATTGAATTTACATAATCATTCGATAAGATCTATGAAAAGACCTACAGTGAAATTTTGTTTTAGGAATATTCAGTATAGCTATAATAAACTGAAAAGGGGTAGAATGAATAGATCTACCTTTCAAAAACCCATGGCTAATGTTGCCTTACAAGCAATCGTAATAATATCAGTAACATCTTTGAGAAATCAGGTTATAAGAAGTCCCTCATTTCCGAGGTTCATCAATACTTTTTTCAGTTGAGCAGCAAATTATTCTTCTATTTCATAATTTATTAAGAAATACAATATTCGATCAACAATTATATAGGGTGTATATATTTAGAATACAAGGAAGGACACCTTTTGAAATCTAAAAATTTGGTTAAAAGTAGGTTATTTTCCATAATTTATAATATTGAAAGACCAATTGGACATTCCTGAAGAACTAAGGCGTTTTTAGAATCTGAAAATTGTATAGATGAATTTTGCATACTCTTCTGTTGCATATTTCTTGAAGGTATAAAGGGATACAGGTAACAATTTCATTAATACCAGTCAAGATATAGTTATCATAGATAAGGGATGATATAGAAATTTCACTAGATAATTCTGATTCAGTGGAGGACAGCTGAATTAAAGCTTAATCGTGATGGTTCGTTACGTTATAGAGCAAGCTTGTAGCTCTGGGTTTTACTCAGAAGTAAATTGAACAGGGCAATATATATAGTAAATGAAATTTTGACAGATATTAGTTAAAAAATATCAATAATTGAGCATTGTATTTACATAAAATCAAAAAATAACTTGCTAACTGTTGTTGCATTATACGTAGATGACTTTTTTGTTTTAACAAATGTTAATTCTGAATGAATATATCTGATAGAAAATTTAAGTGATAATTTTATCGTAAAGAATTAAGGGAAAGCTAAAATTGTTTAGGGATGAATATCACTAGAAATTATGAAAAAGGTAGTATAGTAATCGTTTATATTCTTCAAATATGTATTGCAATAATTCAACATGTCTAATTGTAAACATATGAAAACTCCTTTGAAAACTTAATTGAAATTTGATTCAACAAAAGAGAGTTGTAATGATGAACCATATAAGAAATTAATAGGTTTATTAACGTCTTCAGCAGTATTAACTAATCCTGATAAAGCATACTGTTAATCTCTTGAGTCAATTTAATAATTATCTCATTATTGAACACTGAAAAAGTGCAAAATTCATTTCAAGATGCAAGTAAAAAAAGATCATTGTTCAAGTTTTACTTCAGTCAGAAGATGTGTTCAGTATTTGAAATGACTGCCTCGGTACTAAAATTGTATCAGCCAATACTATTGACCCATGTTAGTGGGTTCGATAATTACATTGACTTGATTTTTTTCAAATATTAACTTTGGATCTGAATCAATTAATAATTTAATTTTTACCAAAATCAAAAGCAATGAATATATCAGTTGGATAGCATTTTCGAAGTGGCCATAGAGCAACTATTCCTATAACGATTGAAAACTTTAGTGAAATAGGTATCTACATGTTTATACAAGTTTAATCATTCATTCATGAAATGGAAAGTTTTGATGAATAGATACTTTTTAAAGTATTTTATACCTACATTGAATTGCTGGAAAATTGATACCAATTTCAAAAGTAACTGCCATGTTGAAATTCTTCATATACTGAATGATCCTTTAAATTTTATTTGTCGTAACATTTTGACTAGTATTTCAACTGATTTTTTATATGTATATCCTAGTATAGCTTTAATAAACAAACTAAAAAGAGACAGAATGAATAGACTTGCCTTTCAAATACCCATGGCTTATGTTACCTCATAAGAAATTTTAAGATCTTGGTGGAACCTTTTTGAGAAATCAGGTAAACAGTTTGAGTCTCTAATTTCCAAGGTTTATTAATACATGTTTCAGTTGAGCGGCAAATAATATAATGGATAATATATAGTTGAAATTATTCGTATGGAAGATTTCACAACGATTTGACTTATTCATTATAAATTCAACAGCACTGCACTCAAATTGTTCAAAAACGGATTGATCATTTATATTTTTGCACTCTTCTGTCGTAAAAGTGTATATTTTAGATATTCCAAAAACACATGGAAATTTTTGAATGTCATCTGACTAACTTGGCTCTTTTTCCAGTAATAAAGCCAATTGTGAATTATCTATAAGGAGTTTTTCTATCTGTTTAATACATGATCAGATGAAGCTTCTGTTCTCTTTTGTAGTTCCATCTTCTGTCGCAATAGATTCAAATTGTCACGAAAGAGAATGTAGTTTTATAGTTTGTGGAAAATAAACGAAAAATTCCTGAAATAAAGTAACATTCATCCAATTGAATCAATAAAAAACCTTTCAAACAAACCTGAACTGAGGAAAATGCATTCCATGATATCAATGTTCATTTCCAAATTTTGACAAATATCTATCGAATTTTCGATTCGCCGAAGACTTTGCATTTTATCTGTCGGCATTTATTTAAATATTGAATAACAATTTTGGAAACTGCAAACTTTTTCAAGAACTTTCATATATCGAAATGGAATATTTATTATTAACATGACACTGACAGCCAAATTGTCCACAGATACCACAGAAATATGGGACTTGAAATGTCAAAATGATCCGAAACACCCCGTATACTCGAAAACCGCGGGGAGAATCGAAGGTTTGGGATTTTTCCCGGGATCTCCAGACGATTTTGAGGGGGGTCTTATTCTTGTCATTTTTGCTCTAGATGGTCCCGTTTGGGCTGTGATTTTACGTTTAAAGTTTGACGTATATGTGCAAGCGGTTTTATATATACTTAGATTTTATTTGTTAGCTAACATTCCAATGGAAACATTGTGGTTGCAACAGGATGGATCTAATGCGCACTTACAAAAAAAAAGTGCGCAAATATTTGACTGAAACTTTTGGAAACAGATGGATTGGCAGAGTGGAAATATGACCTAGCCTTCTCGATCTGTTTATCTGACACCCTTGGCTTATTTATTATGAAAAGGTCTATGCGGTACACACTAACAGTAGGGAGCAACTGCTACAAAGAATTATTGATGTTTCCGATATTATTAGATCTCAAACAAATACGATAGAGAAATCTCTTGCACAACTATATCAACATGCTCAAAAATGTATTGAAATGGAGGAACACCATTTTGAACAATTTCTGCTGAACTGAAAATACTTTATTTTGTTTTTGATTCGTTGTTTTCAAGTTCAAATATTTTCGATTTATTTATTATTTATTATTATTTATTATTATAACATGATACAGAGTTGAGGCTTAGCCTATAAACTCTAAAATATGTTAAAATAAGTAATGTTGTCACAAATTACAAGCTTACAAAAATATTGAAAAAATATTATAAGAAGAAAGGGATGAAAACAAAATTCGTGCTATTGAATGAAAAAAGATCACAAAAAAAAAAACAATTCAATTTCACAAACACAGTGCATTCTGTGAGGCCCACAAGTCAAGTTTGTTCTTGAAACTGTTCACACTAGGCGCACAAACTATCTCGGTCGGCAATCTGTTCCAAACCTCGAATACTCTGTTGGAGATGAAGTACTGCCTGGTGGTGGTAAAGAATCTCTCACGTGAGAGTTTGAACATATGTCCTCTGAGATTATTTGAGTTGAGCACAAAAAGATGACTGAGGTCACAACCGAAGAGACTATGTAGCGATCTATAAGTTATTATGAGATCGCCCCTCAACCTCCTCAACGAGAACCTGGAGATATTCATTAGGGCTAACCTACTTTCATAATCTGGACGCACAAAGCCATACGGTATTCGGGTGGCCCTCCGCTGAACCGATTCTAGTAGAGTAGCATCCCTGATGAGGCAGGGATACCAGACAGGACCGGCGAACTCCAGAACTGGACGAATGTATGTCTTATACAATTGCGCTGCAGTCATAGGATCGCAACCTGCAAAGGACCTCCCGAAGAGATAGAGAAGCTTTCTTGCTCTGCTCGTGCAGTGTGCTATATGCTGACTCCATGACAGATCCTCCGTCACAATCACACCCAGATCATTGTGAGCGGATACATTTTCAATCAGCTGCCCCTCAACATAATAAGAAAGTTTTGGATTCTTCTTTCCTAAATGTAACACCTTACACTTTTGAACATTTAACGGAAGCAGCCAGTCATCACACCATCTCGCCAGGGTGTTGAGATCCTCCTGTAGGACAGAACGATGGGTTGGACAACTGAACAGCTTTGTATCGTCCGCGTATGAACAACACTGAGAACTCATAGATGCCGGCAGATCCGAAATATATACAAGGAACAGAATGGGGCCCAGTACTGAACCCTGAGGCACGCCACTCAAAACATCCCTCATTGTAGACCTAGCTGAGCCCACTCTGACCGAAAACTTCCTGTTTGAAAGGAAGCTCCCAATCCAAGCGACCACATCGCCTCGAACGCCCACATGCCACAGTTTATGCAACAATCTTCTCAGAGGAACTCGATCGAAGGCACGGGCAAAATCAAGGTATATTACATCAACCGATTCACCAGCATCAACAGCCTTTGTCCACACGTTGAGACATTCCAACAAATTAGTGATTATAGACCTACCTGGAATGAATCCGTGCTGACCCTGAGGTAAGATATTATTGGACATTAAAAAGGGCAGCATAGCATTAGAAATGATCTTCTCCATTACTTTAACGGCTATTGAAGTTAGAGAGATAGGTCTATAATTTTCAGAAGACAGTCGATCACCTTTCTTGTATATAGGTGTTACAGATGCCATTGTCCAACAACTTGGTAAGCGGTGAGATGTGAGAGAGGTTTTCATTATATCAGAAAGTGGGCAAGCAAGAGATCTCACGCAACTCTTAAATAGCTTCATAGATAAGCCATCCACACCAGGTGCAGTGCCAGTCTTGAAGGATCCGATGACTTGTTGTACTGCCTCAGGAGTTATATCAACAGACTCAAAAGATAGCTGGGCACTTGGTGTCGCAATCTGTGGAAGAGCACCATCAGGCTCTCTTGAAAAAGCACGAGCGAAAGTATCAGCAAAGGTGTTAGCAGTACTCAAAGGGTCGTCACAAAGATTTTCAGATTCATCACGAATTACCGGAACAGAAACAGTGGTATTAAATGTTTGACGGACATATTTGAAGAAACTTTTCTTGTCACTACCTGACACCAACTTCGACTCGAACATTCTTTTAGCTGATTTTATGGTAAGAGAAAGATTATTTGAGTATCGCCTATGGATATCGAAGTCAGCCTCACGCCCACTCCTAATATAGCGTTGCCACAAAGATTTTTTCAATTTTATTTGACGAATGATTTCCTCGTCGATCCAAGGTTTGACCGTATTCTGCCTCACTGTGATCGAGCGTGTGTGTCTTTCAACAGTCTCCACAATAATATGCTCCAACTTTTTCCACATATCCTCGACATCATTAGCATCCCAGAGTGTGCCCCAGCTAACCAACATAAGTTCCTCATCAACCTTCTGAAAATCGGTGATCTTTATTTTCTTTCTGGACATTGACGACCTATTCTTCACATAGAATTGTAATTTTGAGTACAGAACAACATGATCTGATTTGCCCACTGGTGATTCATAGTCCAAGGAGGATACCAAGTTTCTGTCATTCACAAGAATCAAATCCAAAATTGACGGATTTTGACCTATGCGAAATCTCGTAGGCTGGCTCACAAGCTGCTGGAGATGACATTTATTGATCATGTCAAGGAACCCAGCTGAGGGTGAGGCATTAGATGGTGAATTTATGACGGGCCACCTCAAGTCATTTAAATTGAAATCGCCTGCAATGAAAACATTCTTCTTTGAGTTCGATAAATCCTCAATCGCTTTGAACAAGAAGGAGTCATACGGACATGGTCTAGGACGATAAACACATCCTAATGTAATGGAGAAATCTGAAGTAGACAAATCAAGGAAAATATTATCTACACCAGGTGAAGGATAAGAATATGAAACAATGGAGTATTTATCCATAATATTAACACAAATATATATGCAGCAGCCCCCATGACCTGGAGTTGTAACACTATCGCACCTGTAAATGACATATCCCGGAATATTACACGAAGCATCAGGGATGTTTGAATTTAACCATGTCTCTGTGATCATGACAAAGTCAGGTTTAGCAACATCAATAAGCACCATTAATTCATTCTTCTTTGCCGATAGAGAAGCCAGGTTCGTATACATTATCTTCCATTCTTCAGGTAGTGTTAGTTTTTTGGAGGAGAATTATTTGCTGTTAATGTTTTATTCTTCATCCAGTTTGTGGATGAAAATTAAAAATTTGGAGTAGGCATTCGTAAATGGTGAAAAAACTGCAATTTTAGAAATAATTCTACCAATAAGTACAGGATTTCTTGAACTACGGAATTCCTTTCATGAGTAAATGTTTATTGATCACCCTGTATGACGGTGCCAAGCAGAGGTTTAGAACTTCTATAATGAATTGGTTCTTTATGTTCACGAAAACGAAGAAAAATTATGATATCAACGTACAGGGTGATTCAATATCCAAGAAAATAGAAAAGGTCTAAAATTTTCCTAGTCCGAATCTGATTTATTCGATTTCAAAAATGTTGAAGGAAGGCGACAGTAAACGGTGACAAAACTTCAAAATTTAAAGGTATTCGGTGGGTTAGTTGAAGAGTCATTGAATTAAAATAAATTCACTCTTAAGGGAATGTTAATTGTTCACCCTGTATGACTGTGCCAAGCTGAGATTTAGAATTTTTATTGTGAATCAATTCTTTGTGTATGCGAAAACGAAAAAAAATCATAATGTTCACGTACAGGGTTATCCAATATTCATGAAGATAGGAATGATCTGAAATTTTCCTAGTCCGGAATTGATTAACTTCATTTCAGAAATATTGAAGGCAGGGGATAGTAAGGGGTGACAAAACTTCAAAATTTGAAAATTATTCGGTCGATAAGTCAAGGAGTTATTGAACTGTGAAATTTCACTCATACAATGAACATCACCCTGTATATTCCAAACGAAGGCACTTAGTCGATTGAAACCTTCCTGATACGAGTCCTCTATGATGTCTTAAATTTACGGTATTCGTTTGTCGCATTCTTCCCGGAACACCCTGTATATGGACGACTTGAAACTCTATGCAGCGAACTCCGAACAACTGAGAAGAATGTTAGAGATAGTTTCAGCTTTCAGCGAGTCAATTGGGATGGAGATGGGGGTTGAAAAATGTGCCGTGCTCGATGTCCGGAGGGGAAAAATCGAGGATACTACGGAGGGAGTAGCCTTGATGAATAACATCACAATACCCGCACGGGATAAAGAAGTCCCATACTAATACCTGGGGATCAATCAGGCGTTGGAAATAAAAACTCCAGAGATGAAAGAGTCCTTTAAGGAGAAGCTTTTGGCAAAGATTGTTTTGCTACTTCGAGCCAAGCAAAATTTCGAGGCTCTGTTCATGGCCATCAATATATCGGCGATCCCAATCAAGGCTTATTCATTCGGCGTACTCAATTGGTCGACGACCGAGCTCCGAGCACTAGACAGGGATGTGAGATTAATCCTGACTAAATATGGAGTGCACCATCCCCACACCTCCACTATCAGGCTTTACGTACCACGACATAAAGGAGGAAGGGAGTTATTAAGCTTAGAGGTGGTCCATGTAAAGAATATCAGCGACCTCTGGCAGCACTTCCTCAAAAGAAACTTACCAATGTTTAGGGCGATCCGAGAAGCGGACGAGAGATTGTCTCCACTGAAGCTCTCCGACTTGGAATATCAGGTCTCTCAACCCTCTGCGGAAGATCTTATCGCGGAGTGGAGCGCCAAGGCTTTGCACGGCCGATATCCATCTCACCTGAAAAGTAGAGAAGTAGAAAGGGTAGAATCTCTTACTTACCTTCGTGCAGGCTACCTTTTCCCGGAAACGGAAGGAAGACTCTTGGCGATACAGGACCAGGTGATGCCCACAAGGATGTATATGAAGCATATTGCCAAGCAAGAGGTCCCATCTGACCGATGTAGGAGGGGCGCTGAGGCTCCAGAGTCCATACAGCATATCACCTCCTCGTGTCCCATACTTGCCCCCGTGGAATATCTTGGTAAGCATGATGCGATAGGACCTATATACCATCAGCAGATTGCTTTAAAACTTGGGTTGCTCTAGGATGAGGTAGAGCAACATTTATACATGCCAAAAACCATTTTGGAAAATCAGCGCCATAAAATGTATTGGGACGCAACTCTCGTGACGGACAGAGGAGCAGCGCACAATAGGCTAGACATTGTCATCTTTGATTGAGAACGGAAAACTTGCTTGCTGTTGGACTTCACTGTACCAGCAGATGACAACCTGGCAAGGGCGTACACGGAAAAAATAACAAAGTACTCCGATCTGGCTTTCCAACTACGTGAGATGTATAGGCTGAAATTAGTAAATGTACTCCCGATGATAATCTCAGTTAACATGGAGAAACATCTATCTGAGAACACCAAAAACCAACACCAAAAGGACAGAAATGTGCTATCCAGCTCATAAAAGCAAATAATACTGAATACGACATGAACAGTAAGAAAATTTCTCCAAGGTCCGTCCGTAGCGGCTATACACATCTTGGCAAAGCGCCCGAATTGTGAAGCATTTCACCCGTAAAACGAACGGTGGTAAATATATATATATATATATATATACTTGTTCTATGAACCCGACCTAACCCCTTTCGTTTTTTACGCAGTTGTCAGATGGATGAAGAAAGTTTTTCAAAAATAAGTTTTCAAGAGAATAAGGAAGTGTGTGATATAAAAAAGAGACGTTATTGTATTAGAGACTATTTTGTGTTCAAGTTAATTAATAATTTTTCCTCCAAATCTGTATAAGATTCAGTGCAACTTAAGATCTGGTAACTCTTCGCATTTCGGTGCGTTTTAACATGTTGTCTTTTCTGCAATGTTTGTTATATTTGTATGTTGTTTGTTTTATAGAAGTCCTGAAGAAGATCCCAACCAAGGATCGAAACGTCGACTGATGAAATAAAGAAGTTAGTAACAATTGAAGTTTTCCAACACCCCTTAAACCATTGTTTATTAATTACTTTAGGAAATTATCACATTTTGTATATATATATATATATATCTATATATAGATATATATATATATATATATATATATATATATATATATATATATATATATACCTAGATACCCTAAAACTATGACATAAAGATGACAGCACCCACTTGACAACATCAAAACAACAAAGATGACAATTTGTGAGATATTTTGCAATAATTTTTATTTATTTAATTGATGTATGCAATTTTTAGGTTATCATGTCCATTTTAATTGATATTTTACACTGAAGAAGGCGGATTTGCCGAAACGTTTGTAAACAATAAACATCGAAGTTAAACTTCAACCTAAATACCCAATGAATAAGTCCTTTACATGTTATAAAGAACTAGGTAAAAATGAATTCAAATATATATATATATATATATATATATATATATTTTTTTTTTTTTTTTTTTTTTTTTTATATATATATATATATATATAATTTTTTTTTTTTTTTTTTTTTCACCTCGTAGGGGTTTGGCTGGGCCCGAAGATGTCGGATCAAACCTGATTAAGACAACTTCAGCCATTGACAAGAAATTTTCGAACTATTCTTGTCGTCCACAGGACTACCTCCTTCTGCGCCCTGCTTATGATGTCCTGATCCAATCCCAATAGAGCTGTGTTCTCTCCCAGATGTGTCTCCACCGCGTGGATTATGAGCGGGATAATATACACCTTTCTGAGATTATAAATCTCTTTCAGCTCGAAAGCGAGATCTTCGTATTTTGTAATTTTTTCGGTGTATGCTCTAGAAATATTATCATCTGCAGGCACAGTGACGTCGATGTCTGGTGTAGGAATACGAGATCCGTATACAGCCAAGTTATCAACGCTACGAGATCATGAGATCCGATGGCCGGATCTCGTAACGTATTTCGTTCATTTTCGGTATCCTGAGGTAGTATATATCATTCTGGCGAAGTTTGAGATGGAGCTCATAGCGGTCACTAATTACATGCAAATTGTACAAATGAAGTTCGAGAAAATTGGCGCTGGCATCGAAAATGTATATCGTCCTAGGGGTGGCGTGCGTACTTTGGAAGATCCTTGAATTGCAACACTGTGTGGATCTCGGAAAGTCGAAACTCTTCATCAATTTGATGAATTAAATACATACCTATTATTCATGTCATGACTCGTGGTGATTTATCTAAGTGGAATGACGAGAAGGGTTTGGGAATGCATTTATTTCGCTTCCTGATACTCGAATTCCTGACAACGCTTGAAAGTCTAGCTAGGGCAGTTTGAACTGTTATTTCGATAAGTGTATAGGATGGTCTTTGTTGGAAATTTTCAACTTTTTAATGTAGGTGTTCGAATATACATAAGTAAAATTGAACGAAATGAATAAGAGCGAGTTTTATCTAATGAATAAATGATATTCATCGAAGTATTTCATATTTATGAGGAAAAAATTATCTCTTCTTCAATACTATAAATGAAATCATTCGAGACTTATGTTTTCTTTCCTAATTTAATGTACTCGAGACAGAAAAATATTGAGTACTCGTACCTTTGCATAATGTTGTTCTAGGCTTTGATCATAAAATATATATTGATAGAGCTCAAATTCAAGAGCCAATATGTTGAATTGATTTTATAAACCATAAATCAATTCATGGAAACTTTTGGAGTATCTTTTTGAAAATCTGTCAATAAATATTTCTTTGGAATTTTGTTATTGTCAATTTATAATTCTAAGAACGGATATCATTATGTCGGATCGCAGATCAATTAGTTCTAGGCTGGAAGTGACGTCGCTGAATAATTAAAAAAAAAAATTGTTGGAGGAAAAGTTTCGTTACATTTTCCCAAGAGAAATTTTCTATGAAAATTGATATGTTACACCAGCCTACTGAATCGGATTTTGTATCCAACAATAAACAGAAGTACCTACTGAAGATTAATGTAGGGTGGAATGCAAAATATCATATCTGGGACACGTACCAAATGATTTCGAATTATACTAGGCGGATTGTAGCAATCATTGACAAGCTTCAATATTTTCTACAATTTCTCGTATATACCGAATATTCATCTATGGCTTTTTTGCAAAAACTTAGGTATTGTTGAATGTAATTTCCATTGCTTTGTTGTATGTGTCAATCAGTTATATGTAAGAGAAGAGGATTTCTTCTTATTGGGTATTCCCCGAAAACTCTCGTTTTCTTTTGAAAAATGAAGTTTTCGCTAGAAGACTAATGATAATATAACTAAATTCATTGCAAACATAGGTGCTAATTTTTTTTACTAAATGAAAACATTTCTAACAAGTAACTATGAATTTGAGGTCAATACTCCTCTCTAAAACATCATTTTTAATTAGAACATCTTCTTCGAATTGCTTGAATTCCAATTTCAGAAAGAATCAAATCTTAAAATTTTTGTTGATTATTCTCTCGAAAATGGATAAGTTCAGAGCCTTCGATGATGACTACCGTTTTTTAGATTGTGATATAAAAGAGGCGAAGCTATTTTGTTACCATAATACAAGAGCGCTTACATATTTTTGCGATTTAATAACTGTTAGTTATTTGAAACGTAGCACCTGCTTGTTATTTTTTCAGTGGGAACAAACATGAGGAAGGTATCCAATTATTTATAACAAATTATTTATTAAATGAACAATTTGAGTTTCAAGGCGAATATTATTCTTTAACATGAAATAGCAGGATAAACTATGATAAATGAAAATTGGTTAGTACATATGAATAATAAGTTGAATAAAATTATTGTATATCAAAAAATACTACACCTACAACTCAATTTCGAAAATTTTAAATTAAAACCGATTTTTGCACCAAACGTCTCAAATTGAATCTGCTGATTGAAGAGATTCATATTGGAATCTACTAAGAATGAAGTAATAAGAAATATGCTTTTGCTTGTCTGTTTCTCACACCATTCCACTCTAAATCCCGTAGCTCTAAGCTGACATTAAATTCCACCTCAGATTCCACTAGTTAATATGCGAGTTTAACAAAAAGGTTTTTTACAATTCCAGGGTATTTTCCATCAAATTGCACGGCACATTTGTGTTTTCTAGAATAGATCCTTTGCAAAAAAGATTTTACACGAGAAATAAACCACAAAATTTCATTCAATATCAAGGAAATTTGATGTGGAAAGTTGACATAATATATAATAGGAATTCCTTCGGAATTCGAAAAATTCATAAACGATTTTTTTCAGTAGTTTTTTTGGTTTAAAGAATACTCTTAATAGATCATAGAAATTAATTAACGTGTCAGAGACATAAAGCAGAGTTGGTGTTTCATTAATGGGACACTCTAAATATTTAGAGTTCCATTTAAAAAACAAGAAACTGCGTTGAAAAGTTTTTTAACCTCAGAACTGTCGAAAAGTGTACCGTTATCGATTCTTCAAAAATGTCATCTGTTTCAAAGATTGAGTAATTTGTCTTTATTATTTGATGGGATGCCCTATATATAAATATTTCTCGATGATTAAAAAGTAAAATAACTTATTTCCGCTTTATATTATATAAAGCGGAAATAAGTTATTTTACTTTTTAATCATCAAGATGAATTTCCGACAAGTAAAGACTGAGACAATCAAACACTAAATATTTCTCATTTATCTGCACATTTAATTCATTTTGTGTTCATCGAAGAATTGTAATCCAGTCATTAAAGTGTCCAATTTTCGAAATACCAACACTCCTCTATATCTCTGAATCGATATTTAATTTCTAATTAAGTGGGAACACCCTATATATAACTCAATTACAATAATATGAAGAATAAAAATGAATTGATCTCGAAATTGATGAAAAATATGTATATATGAGGTGTGCCATCAAAACGGTGTCCCAAGTTTGAAACGGATAACAGACATTTTTTTTGATTGGATAGATTTAAATATGTTTCATTTCTTTCGGGATCTAACTGATGAATTAGATCTCGAAATGAATGAAACATTTTTACACAAAATGTTGTGTCCATTGTATAATTTTAATCGAATATTATGTAGGGTGTCCCATTTAAATAAGACCAATTTCCGTCTATATTTCTAAAATGATTATTAATTCCTATGCTGTGTTATTCTTGAAATAATAACCATTAAAATTACTGGAATAACGGGAAATAAATTGAATCTCAAGATAAATGAGAAATATTTATATACGAGGTGTCCCATCAAAACAACGAAGTCAAAAAATCAATATCTTTGAAGCAGATATCATTTTTTTGAAAGCGATAACGGGATGCTTTTCGACAAATCTGGGGACAAAAAACTGCGTCGAAAAATATATGGTGTACCATTTGAGAAACATCAATTTTACTCTTTATTTTTTTAACGGTAGGTAATGATTTCTATGATGTGTTATCAGTATCATATGAAACAAAAATTACTGAAGACAGTATTTTAGAATGTATTGAATATCTTGAATAGAAGATTCATATATTGAAATAGTTGAAACAGTAATTTTTCATGAATGTCTTGTAACTTGAGAACTGAGCAAGATATATGTGATCAGCTTTCTGATCTTGGATTATTTCGAAAGAAGAGCTCAGGAGTCCTTGAAGATTTTTTCATCTAGTCTTATGAGATACGTTCAGTGAGCATCGAATTTAGCTCATCCTGTACATACAGAGTGTCCGGAAACTATTACTCCGAATTGAAAAAGAACAAACTTCTTTGAACAATTTCGGAAAATGTGGAATTAACGAATAAAAATTACATTCAATTTTTTATAATCTCTGCAACGAATGATTTTTGGGAAAAAAATGAGGTCTTATTGATTTTCAAGAGAAATGTTCTGTTTTGGCATCATAGTTTCGGGACACATTGTATATTAAAACCATCGTTGGTTTGGGTGATTAAATTTGTTCCACTCGAAATGAAAAATTTTCCTTGTCTTCACGACTAATAGATGAAAATATTTTTTCACATTATCTTAGAAATATGTTAGTTTCACATATACTAGAAAGGGTTATTAACAATAAGTTTGAATTACGTCTTGAACATTTATTAGAATTCGAAAGTTATGTAATAGTAATAGAATATCAAACCATAATAATCATCCTACATCTTCGGAACAAAAAATAAACAAAACGTTTGATGGTTCGCTATTCTGTTATTTCAAGCGATACTGAAAAATTGATGAACGCTCTGTATATGACCGTTTTAGAAAAAGAAACAAAAGTTAGCGTTATGCATAATATCGACGTTCCACGTTCCTTCATTCTACCACGGCGGCCCGTCATCTGGTGTCATCTGGAAGAGGAGACCGATATGCAGGGGGCACTTCAAGCGTTGACAGGTATAATTTGCCCAGACGAAGATAATTTTTAACGCATTCATATCAGTTTTCTAAACCAACACTGTATCGATATAAGTCTGTAAAATTTTTGTGTTCAACGCTGTATTGACACATAATTTGAACTAAAAAGAAAATAGCGATGTTTAATCGAATTGCAGTACCTAAATGTACTTTATGTTTTACGACCTCCTCATTTTTGAGCTATTGGACCACATAATTTGATCCATTTTCGTTACGTAGTAGAATTCACTACACAACTCAAAGTTCATTAAGTTACATATTTTTCGGAAAAGAATTCACCCTAAAGAACTTAAACTCTACCAATAGCCGTAACTGCTTTTTTTATAAAGGGTGTTTCATTGGGCAACAGAAATATTTCACAGGTGCATAGGTGACACACAACCAATGTAGAAATGAATTACAAAGTAATCTTGAAATAATTAAGAATTCAATATTTATCATGATTTATTGTTAGAAGTCATTTCAAATCACTTTCAGGTATCGAAGTTTAGAAACTTCACTTTTACGTTGAAAATTCGTGCAGTAAAACTGTCTGCGCTAAAATTTGAAGTTGTAATGTTAAATCACACGTATGCCTGTCGGCTGCTCAGTTGATACGGTGAGGGTGTGGGCACCAAATGAACTTGTTAACTTGACTAATTAATTGTTGGGCGCCAGGCTTACTAAAGTAAACCAAATTTCATAAAAATGAAATTTCTCAAAAAAAAAATATTAATAGAGATGATAAAAAAAATGAAGTTAAGTAAGAGAAACGGGAGATAGATAAGAGAGATCTTGCTTAGTGGTAAGAAATAAAACTAATTAAATTTTACAAATATATTAAAACTATTTAAAAAAATATTGCTGAAGGCTGAGAAAAAAATAAATTCAGAATTTCCAAAAAAAAATATTGCTGAAGGCTGAGAAAAAAATTAATTCAGAATTTACAAAAAAAATATTGCTGAAGGCTGAGAAAAAAAATAAACTCAGAACATTTACAAATGATGAAAATTTCACTGATCTTACAATTCGGATATTAGGTCTCCAGACAGAATTTGGAATAAGTAGGTTATCGAAAGATGAATTTTGATATCTCACTTGGTAGATCTTGTTTCTCAATTTTGATAGTTGCTTGATATCAGAATATTGCTCTTGTATCGAAGTGGTGAAAAGCAATTCAAATCTCGGGTTCCAATTTGGTGGATGCTCGCCTGGAGTGAAACTCAACGGCACTTGCAGTATTTCGTCCAAATATTTTATGAAGGTTTCTGTGTAACCTTGATCAGGATGCAGATTCAGTGCAGCCTGGTTAAAAACTTGTACAGGAATTGTGGAATCTTCTTCGTATCAAAATGGTTGCTTGAGCATGCGTGGAGAGAAAAATTCAGGAAATTAGATTTGTACAATTGTCAGAGATAAAAATGTTCTGGTTGAATTTAGAAAAATAGTATCAAAAGTATTGTATGAAATTTGGAATTGACAGAAATTATAAACTATTATATAAAAATGAGTTAATTATTGAATACTTTCCGGAAAGTGAAAAAAACTTATGTTATAAGAAACAATTAAATACAAAGAATAAAAAAAATGTACATATGATCCGAGAGTTATTATAAGAAGGAAATTTATTTAATTTGAATGAAATTTATAGTTAATTACAGCAAGAAATGGAATATGTACTTCCTGGCGGCTCTCAAAAGAAAGAAGGAAAAAAATCCTTACACACTACTGTGTGTTAAAAGAAAAAAAGAAAAGAGACAATGAAATATCAAATTAAACTATCAGATATCAAATCGTTAGATAGAATTACTGTTATTCAAAGAAATAATTAGGTAATATTCAATATCTAATATTAAGGTACTCAACCATACGTAAAGCCACCAAAAAATATCACACTCACTCTCCACCTGTTTTCAATCAGTCGTCAAATCAATAGTAATCCTGTTTCATTTGAAAAATGAAAATTCCTATATTGAACGGCAATCTCCGCGCACTCTCTGTATTAAATATGGGAATCGATATTGTTCGATACATTACATCGGGGATCAGTGGCGTTTCTTAAACATGAGCTGGGCAAAATGAGATACGGTCCGTTGAATCGTTACACACCACCCCTACTGGGCGAAAAAAATTTGGAAACTTTAGAAGTTTACAATTTTTTTTTTTTTAAATCGCTATACAGCAAAGTAATTGACTTAGGAAGCAGCGAACTGAAATCAGACTCAATATTCATAGTACATGAAAAGATATGATGCAAGGAAAACTTTGAGAGATACAGATAGGTTAGATAAATAAGGCATGTAACATAAATCAAAATGATATGAAAAATGCATTGATTCCCAAATATCATAAATACCGAAGTAATTCAGAATCAACACGACACATCCCTGTTGAATAGTTCATATCATGAAAGCACAAATTTTCCATAAAGGAGCTATCAAAGATAGATTCTTTCATAATATTACACCATCCAACAGTAACTCATTATGTATCCACGCATAATACTTGCAATAGAGAAAAATAGAGAAAATAGTTATGAGTCATCCGAATCAGCGCTAAAGTACTCCTCCTCAGCCGAATCCGAATCATCATCATAAGATGATTTAAGATCTTTAATGTGCCAACGACCCAAATCGTTACCATCCACGTCCTTAAGCTCGTATACCAAATCTGAAACAACCCTAGTAATAATGCAAGGCAAATATTTAGGAGCTAATTTTGCAGAGTAATTATTAGCCGCTGAAGACAAAGTTACATTTCTTTTCCAGACTTTATCGCCGACATAAAATCTTACTTTTCGCTTTCTTAAATTGTATTGATGAGCATTTCTAAGATAGGCCTGATGTAATTTCTTGCGAATATCTACAAATAATTCGGGCAGTTTCTGCACATCATCAATGCGTTGAGACTTCTCAGATATAGAGATTATATTATTTTGGTTATCAGAAATTTTTCCATAGAAATCTCCAGTAACGGGAATATTTCTTGCGAAATTAAGGAAAGCCGGAGAATAACCCGTGACATCATGTTTTGCCAACCTGATGGCCTGAGCCACTTTAAATATAGAAAAATCCCAGGTTTTATGATTTTCATGAATATAACACCGAATTGAGGTTACAATAACTTTGTTGACTCTTTCCGTGAAATTTACTTGGGGATGATATTTAGCATTATACCAAATTTTCTGAACACGATAAGTTTCCATCAACTTCTTGAACTCTTTACTGACAAATTGGCTTCCATTATCGACAATAAAAATCTGCGGTACACCGTAAATAAGAAAAACATTATTTTCTATGAACTTGAGAATACTCTTAGAGGTAGCTTTTGACATGGGGTGTACTAACACGATTTTGGTGAACCAATCGACAACTACTAAGACATATTGATTGCCATTTTTAGATCTTGGGTATGGACCCAACAAATCAGCAGAGATACATTGAAATGGAAAATTAATATTCTTGTAAGAACCCATGTGACCAGCTTGGGGTAAGTTTGAACTTTTACACGCAGCACAAACAGGACATTTTCTTACATATTTATACACATCTTTCCTAATTTTTGGCCAGTAGTATAATTCAGATATTCGAGCTAGCGTTTTAGATATCCCTAAATGACCTGAAGTTTCTTTATCGTGATAGAATTGAAGAATTTCATGTCGATTGGCTGAAGGCACAACAATTTTCCAATCGGTCAAATTACTGACAATAGTATTTCGTGATACAATATGCTTATAAAGTATTCCATTCTCGACACGAAATGAAGGATAAAGTTCGGGATTCTTTTGAACATTCTTAACCATCGATTTATACCATTTATCTGGTTGAAAATAAGAAACATCAATAACAGAGATATCAGCTACCGAACGAGACAATGCATCGGCCACTACCTTTAAAGAACCTTTTCGATGTTTAATAGTGAAATCAAATTGAGAAAGTTTAACTGCCCATCTAGTCAAACGTCCTGATGGGTTTGAAAGGTTATGAAGATATATAAGAGAAGCATGATCCGTTTCTATCGTGAATTTCGTACCTTCTACATAACTTCGAAATTTTTCGATACCAAAAATGACCGCTAGGAGTTCTTTTTCTGTGACGGTATATTTACGTTGACAAGATGTAAGTGTCTATTTACTATTTACTATTTATTTATGACATGTAGAGATACAAGCATAAAAATGCACCATCAATATTACATGGTAAGTCACAACAGCAGAAATTTACAAATATGTATATAACATAGGACGTATTTTATACAAACTATTTCATTACATTACAAGATAAAAAATTCCCTCAAGTCGTAAATTGTTTCCTTGAGTAACAAATTTTTCACCTTCCCTTTAAATTGAGCGAATGGAAGCGTTTTAAATTCTTGAGGGAGTCTATTGTAAAGTTTAACCGCAGTGTAGTTTGGACCTTGTTGGGTCCTCTTTATCCTGGAGTGAGGTATCACCAGTGAGCTTTTTCCTCGAGTGTTATATTCATGGTAATTTGAGCCCGCTGGATACTGCTTCAGATGTTGGTGCACATAGCTCACTGAGGCAAGTATATAGGCAGATGTTATGGTGAGCAAGCCCTCCCTTTTAAATACCTCCCGACAGCTTTCTGTACTTTTCATACTGAAAAGTACTCGAATGGCCTTCTTTTGTTGTAGCAGGACTCTTGAAGCATCGCTGCACTGTCCCCAAATTATTATTCCATATAGGGCCTGACTATAGAAACTAGAAAAATATGTGAGTCTTGCCGTCTCCAAATCTGATATCTGCTTCACCCGCCTTATCATGAATATCGCGGTTGACAATTTTTTACACAAGTTATCTATGTGTAATCCCCAACTAAGAGATGACTGGAATTCAAGACCAAGGTAAGTCAATGAACAACTATCACGAGCGTTGTTGTGAAAAATTATTTTTTGTGTTTTCTCCTCATTCATTTGTAGACCGTTTACTTGGAACCAGTTTTTGGCAGAAATTATCGCCCTATCTGTTCTGTCTTCAAGATCTTCCCTTGACTTTGATCTATTCATTAGTCCAGTATCGTCCGCATAGCAAATTATTTTTTCGGTTGCGACGTTGTCATAAATGTCGTTCATATAGAGTATGAACAATATAGGCCCTAATATAGAGCCTTGCGGTACACCAACCTTCAACTCCAACACTCGCGAGATGTTATTTCCCCATTTGGTGGCCTGAAATCTATTTGTCAGAAAAGACTTGAATATTGCATAAGCCTTTCCCCAGATGCCGCAACTCTGTAATTTTTGGAGCAGAGATTCATGACAAACACTGTCGAAAGCCTTGCTCAGATCCAGGCATGCCAACTCCACAATCTCTCCGCGGTTGAAAGCCTCCAGAACAACCTCCAACACATCAATCATTGCGGTGACCGTAGACTTCCCACGTCGAAAACCATGTTGCGCCTCATGCAGAATATTCTCCTTCGCAATGAAGTCCACCAGTCTATTCTTCAATACAAGTTCGAATACCTTTGAGAACATCGGTAGTATAGATATCGGCCTGTAATTTCCACACTCAGACAAATCCCCTTTTTTAAAAATGGGGGTTATTAGGGCAATTTTTAGTTTATCAGGAAAAACTTCTTGTTCTATACACGCGTTAAAAATTTTACTCAAAGGTGCCTTTATATATGTGATGATCTTTTTCATTATTGTAACTGACATACCATATATGTCTTTGCTATTTTTATTTTTCAAGCTCAAAACTATTTTTTCCATCTCTTCTTCTGTGACTGAAGCCAGGTACATAGATTTAAATGTTTTTGAACCGATTTTTTGGAGGGATTCGTTCGGAGAACTCATTTGTGTTGAAACTCCATCTTTCGCCCGACTTCCGATGGATGCAAAGAAATGGTTCAAAGCTTCTGCGTTTATGTTTTCTTCAACAGCTACTGGTTTTAGTTTTTTATTGGTTTCTTTACGTATTATGCTCCATATTGTTTTATATTTATCACAAGCCCTTTGGATTCTATTGGCATTCCTTTTCCTGACGTTCTGTGTTATCAATTCCCTCAATCTCTTTCTGAGCTGGATATATGCATTTCTGCTTTCGGCGTCGTTTTTTATTTTCATAATGGTTTCCATGGCATCCATTCTATTTTTTAACTCTTGAATTTCCTTTGTTTTTTTATAGTTCTTCTTTCTGACTATGACCACTTGTTTTTCAGGGAAGGATCGTTCATAAATTTTCACAATTTCTTCATGGAAATTACCAAAATAAACTTCAGCATCATCGGAGTGTAAATGCTCCCAATCTACAGCCATAACCGAGCGAATGAAACGGTGAGTATTTTTCCCATTTATTGGTCTAACGATCCTATACTCATTCTGTCTTTCAGATTCACCAATCTCAGGAATCTTCAAGATTTGTGCGCGATGGTCCGACAAGTGTGGTTCACAAGTGACGTGTTGGCATACCTCCTTTGAGACGTTTGTGAACATATTGTCGATACATGTACTTGAGCAGCTGTTTTCTCTGGAGGGAAGTTCAAAAATGTACTTCATATTAAAAGTCTCAAATATACTCATTAGTTTATATCTGTCCCTCGACGGCTTTATGAGGTCTATATTAAAATCTCCCGAGAATATAATTCTATCTTCGGAGTAATTATTGTAGCAGTTTTCAAGTACTTCATTCAGAACAGAAAAGAAATAGTCAATATCAGACGATGGTGGCCTATAGATCTGTATAAGAGTCAGTCTAAGTTTAGGAAATCGCACAGCTGCTATTTCCGTCACCTTTTCTACAGCTAGACGTGATAGATCAAGAAGTTCTTTGTACTGTAAATCATCTCTTACTATTATTGCTGCCCCACCATGACAAGATGATGTTCGACAGAACTTACCGGCGATATTGTATCCAGGTATATAAACCCTTTCAATCAAGTCCTGCGATAGCCAATGTTCAGAGAGCGCTGCTATATCTACTTTTTGTTCGTGCAAGAAGTCTGAAAAGATTTCAATTTTATTTCGCAACGACTGAATATTCAAGTTCGTCAAAGTCAGGTATCGTGACAACAGGGTTTCATCTGGTGGATGCGCTACTCCCTCGAAAAAATGTGAAACGTCTGATGGTTACACCATTCGGCCAATTCTCGCTCATGTATAACTTCTCTTTCAGATCAAAGTCCCCACCTATTTTGAAGGACAGGCTTTTTGCATCTTGTCTTGCACTGAGTCTTTCGATAATAAAGTTGCGTCCTGGAAACACTAATTCAAGATGTTTTTTTATTGCTTCTTCCGTAGTATGCAACTGCACCCTGCCAACGTGAACCCATATTCTCTGCTCAGTACCGGAGAAAGCATCAGGGTCGGTTTGTGTTTGTCTCGTTCCTTTTATGAATTTGGGGAGGTTCTGCTTGTCCTTTGTTGGTTTTCTGAGTGGAACGATTTTAGTGCCATCTCTTACTAGCGTAAGCTACTGGATGTTCTACGCCATCACATTCTTGGTATAAAATTGCACCTACACCGGTATCAGAAGCATCACACTGAATGACGAAGGGTTTTGAAAAATCAGGGCTGGCTAATACTGGTGCAGAAACTAGGCGAGACTTTATTTCGTTGAAAGCTACTTCGGCTTCCGGAGTCCAGACTATCGGTTGTCCTTTCTTCCTACCATGTAAGAGATCTGAAATTGGGGAACAAATAGATGAAAAATCCCTAATGAAACGACGGTACCAACTGACAAGACCTATTAAACGTTTAATTTCAGTTGTATTTTTAGGAGTTGGATAATTTACTATCGCGGAAACCTTTTCTGGATCAGTTCGTAAACCATGTTCATCAACTACAAAACCGAGATAGACAAGAGATGGACGACAAAATTCACATTTATCTGAGTTTACAGTAAGATTAGCATTCTTAAGTCGCTGATATACTTCCTCCAAAACTTTGATGTGGAGTTCAAATGTAGGAGTAGCTATAATTATATCGTCGAGATAAACGAAACAATACGGCGCTAAATCAGGTCCTATTACCTTATCCATTAAACGAGACATTGCTTTTGGACTATTCTTTAATCCAAACGGACAAACGACAAATTCAAACAAACCACGTCCATGCACTGCAAAAGCGGTTTTCGCACAGGAAGATTTATCTAACGGAATTTGGAAAAAAGCTTTCGTTAAATCAATCGATGAGAGATATTTAGCATCCCTTAGTTTATTAAGTATACCATCTATTAGAGGCATAGGATACGTATCATCCACTGTTACTTCATTTAACTTTCTACCGTCAAAACATACACGATATTCCCCCGAACGTTTTGGAACTAACCATAAAGGGCTACACCAAGGAGATTGAGAAGGTTGAATTACCTTTAGTTTCAACATTTCGTCGATTTCTTTATTTAAATGAGTCTGCATAGCAGGAGATAAGGGATATTGTCGTTGGACAATAGGTTTAGCATTTCCGGTGTCGATATGATGAGTTATTAAGGGAGTACGACCTATCCTATCTTTAGGAGCGATATATTCGAAACATTTTATTATATTCTGAAGATCATTTTTCTGAGAGGGTGTTAATTTAGAAAATGGTTGAATGGCATTGATTGTACACAGGGAGGAATCGAGAGAATAGGAAAGATTAGAAAACCTAACTTCAATACCGAACAATTTGAAGAAATCCATTCCTAAAATGAGATTATGAGTAACAGATGGAATTATTAAAATTTTTAACTGCCTCACGACACCTTCAAGTGAAATAGGAACCAAAATATACCCTAGGAAATCTTGAGGTTTACCATCAGCAGTTGTAACATTAATTGGGGACTCATACTGTATCGGAATATTATATCTTTGGAGAAGAGCAAACCCTGCGGAACCTAAAATAGAAGATGTGCTGCCAGTATCGGCGAGAGCGAGAATTTTCTGATCAAAGACTTCGACATTGAGATAAGGGCGGTTATCGTTAGGTTTCATGACGAAAAGAGGATTCATATTTATAGAGGATGGGTGAGATGATGAAAGTTCTACTGGTTCTGAGTGTTTTTTCTCCCCCTTGATTGGGTTGAAGTGTGACTGGCTGATGGCCGATTTACTGAACTTTTGGTTTCTCGACTGGTGACGACGTTCAGTTTTTCGCCACCCCGATTCACGTTTTTTGAATTGCAATTATTACACCCAGATTTAACGGTATTTTTTAGACCACAACCATAACAAAAAACAGTTCTAGGTTTTCGACATTGAGGATAATTATGACCAGTTAAACCACAGTTCCAACATCGAAAATTAGATACTATAGATATATTAGTGGAGATATTATTTTTTCGGAAATTTGGTCGGTGACTTGGGGATGAAAAGTTTGATTCAGGCAAGGGTCTACTGAGATCTGGTTCCAATAGGCCAGCATCATGATTCGAAGGGGCTCTGTAGCGATCAGCCCATATTCGAGACTCTTCCAACTTCTTGCAAAGTTCAGACAACTCACTCACAGTCTTGGGACTATACAACGCTAAACCTGAAATATAAAAAGGCAACAAATTTCGGCGAATTTTCCTAATCCTGATCTCCTCATCTGGCTTGACAGTTAACCTGTTAAAAAGACCCTCCATTGAAGAAATATACAAAGAAACTCGCTCATTACAACCTTGAGTTCTGGAATTGATTTCTTGCTCCAAATCTTCTTCATAAAAGTATGGAAGGAAATCTTTTTTCAACTCCTTGACCAATTCACCCCAATTTTGGAACTTGCATCTATTATTCACAAACCACGTCCACGCAGAACCTCTGAATAGATCGCAAGCAGACTGAAATAACTCCTGTTCGGACACACCTCTAGCTTGTCTCAATAGTTCCACCTTTTCCAAGAATGAAGTAACTGACTCATCCTTAACAGAACCTGTGAAATAAATATTCCATTTATAGGGAGGAACGAACCTACTATTCGAAGGACTAGCATAGTTGACAGGAGCATTCTTCTCAGTTGGAGTAGAAGTTCTAGCTGGAGAAATTTTTAAATCGAGATCTGCCTCTAACTCTAACACCTCATACTGAATTTCCTTCTTTGCCAAGATTTCGGCATCCTCCTCAGCAACAAGCATGGCCAAACGATTCGACAAATGAGCTAAACGACTCGATACTCTATGAAAGATAGGATCATCTTTAGTTCCACCGAATTTAGAAATAATATCTTTAAGATCTTTAATAGTTTCTTTCATTTCAGTTACATCCTGATCATGAGTATAGGGATTTGTTACGATATAAAAACTACGATTTGCCTTTTCTTGGCTCAAAAGCCCTCTCAAAACTTTCCTCTTACTTTCAACATCGGCAGTTGGTTCAACGCCGCGAATTTTAATTTCATAGACCAATTCATAGGCCTTCAAATGATTGGGATTCATACTTTATCAACTTATAGAAATCAGTAACGGAAATTAGTGTAAAAAAGCGAAAATATAAAATAAGAAAAGTGAATTTAAATAGAAAGATGGTCGTTCAATATGGTATAGAAATGTGAATACGAAAAAATATTAATACTGAATAACAATGTACCAAATTCTGTCGGATCAAATGTATAACAAAAAACTTCCACTCAGCAAGATTTAGAAAAGAAAAAAAAATTATGTCAAGCCAACGCACCCCTTGAGGGCCCCACGTTGGGCGCCAATTGTGTAAAGTTAAATCACACGTATGCCTGTCGGCTGCTCAGTTGATACGGTGAGGGTGTGGGCACCAAATGAACTTGTTAACTTGACTAATTAATTGTTGGGCGCCAGGCTTACTAAAGTAAACCAAATTTCATAAAAATGAAATTTCTCAAAAAAAAAATATTAATAGAGATGATAAAAAAAATGAAGTTAAGTAAGAGAAACGGGAGATAGATAAGAGAGATCTTGCTTAGTGGTAAGAAATAAAACTAATTAAATTTTACAAATATATTAAAACTATTTAAAAAAATATTGCTGAAGGCTGAGAAAAAAATAAATTCAGAATTTCCAAAAAAAAATATTGCTGAAGGCTGAGAAAAAAATTAATTCAGAATTTACAAAAAAAATATTGCTGAAGGCTGAGAAAAAAAATAAACTCAGAACATTTACAAATGATGAAAATTTCACTGATCTTACAATTCGGATACTAGGTCTCCAGACAGAATTTGGAATAAGTAGGTTATCGAAAGATGAATTTTGATATCTCACTTGGTAGATCTTGTTTCTTAATTTTGATAGTTGCTTGATATCAGAATATTGCTCTTGTATCGAAGTGGTGAAAAGCAATTCAAATCTCGGGTTCCAATTTGGTGGATGCTCGCCTGGAGTGAAACTCAACGGCACTTGCAGTATTTCGTCCAAATATTTTATGAAGGTTTCTGTGTAACCTTGATCAGGATGCAGATTCAGTGCAGCCTGGTTAAAAACTTGTACAGGAATTGTGGAATCTTCTTCGTATCAAAATGGTTGCTTGAGCATGCGTGGAGAGAAAAATTCAGGAAATTAGATTTGTACAATTGTCAGAGATAAAAATGTTCTGGTTGAATTTAGAAAAATAGTATCAAAAGTATTGTATGAAATTTGGAATTGACAGAAATTATAAACTATTATATAAAAATGAGTTAATTATTGAATTCTTTCCGGAAAGTGAAAAAAACTTATGTTATAAGAAACAATTAAATACAAAGAATAAAAAAAATGTACATATGATCCGAGAGTTATTATAAGAAGGAAATTTATTTAATTTGAATGAAATTTATAGTTAATTACAGCAAGAAAGGGAATATGTACTTCCTGGCGGCTCTCAAAAGAAAGAAGGAAAAAAAATCCTTACACACTACTGTGTGTTAAGAGAAAAAAAGAAAAGAGACAATGAAATATCAAATTACACTATCAGATATCAAATCGTTAGATAGAATTACTGTTATTCAAAGAAATAATTAGGTAATATTCAATATCTAATATTAAGGTACTCAACCATACGTAAAGCCACCAAAAAATATCACACTCACTCTCCACCTGTTTTCAATCAGTCGTCAAATCAATAGTAATCCTGTTTCATTTGAAAACTGAAAATTCCTATATTGAACGGCAATCTCCGCGCACTCTCTGTATTAAATATGGGAATCGATATTGTTCGATACATTACATCGGGGATCAGTGGCGTTTCTTAAACATGAGCTGGGCAAAATGAGATACGGTCCGTTGAATCGTTACAAAGTACACCTCTCAGTTTAGTTTTTAGTGGCGTTTCCGAATGTTGAAACAGATTTTCAAAATTCCGATCTACAGGGTGTTGTTACGAGGATTCAAACGATTCATAATTTTTTGTTAACCCAGACCTGGATTTTCGAGGCGGTTATTGCATGATACGTTTGGGTACGAGTATTATACATTATTTTCTCTAATTCATTGCATTTTCATTGAAATTAATGAAATATTTCCATAAATATAATTTAGTGATTTTTGCATTGAAAAATGTTGGTTGGCAGAACTGATTTCTTTAAGGCAAATTGATGAATTGACAGATAAAGCCGTGGCGGAAAGTTCGGAGTACCAACATAGAATAATAAAATATAACCATGAAAACTGTGCGTTTCTGATATATTCTCGCACGATTTTGTTCTACAAGATGTGGAAGAATGAACGGAATAACCACAGAATTAGAGAAACATATTCTAATGATTTCGAGGGAAATGATATCAACAACAGTACAATGTTGTGTTATATTTTGTTCATTATAGGCAGTCGTAGATTACTCGTCGTACTATATAAATGTTTGATAATGCATCATTATTGATATATTCGTGTGCTCACATAACTCGTGCTACGCACTCGTTTTCAACATACACACTCATATAATAATAATAATTTTATCCCACTTGTATAGAAAATAACTATCATCCACAACTGCTTGATTTTGAAGCTCTAATGCCAATAATTGTGGTTCATTTGCGTTGCGTAAGAATACTAATCAGGCAATTCATCACGAAATGAACGAATTCAGAAACAGACTCATGAATAACCAGCACTGCTTCTTATATACAGAGTGTAATTGAATGTCAATATCCATGGGAGTGATTTTGGTGCCCATTTTAAGAAAAAAACTTCATATGAACATATGTCCTAACCTTTTCAGGGTGGTAAAGTTTTCGAAAATAATTCATTCATTTTTAATATCTCCAATAACACTTCCGATATTTCAATGAAAGTTGTCATTCATGTACTATGAATCAAGAGGCATTCTTTAATCTATCACCTTTTTTTTTATTTCCACCAGTAGGTAAATATGCCGGAAATAGGCAGGTCAAATGACCTGCCTATTTCGGTAGACATTGATAGTACACCACATATTTTTCCTCAAATAAAAATTATTCTTAAAATTCCCAATCATTTCTCACCAAAGTTGATCATCTAACTTTTTTCAATTCGATGCACGGTTTTCGTTAAAAAAAATAAAAACTGTTTCTCTGCATGATCATAACAATATAGTTGATTTGACAATATCATCATACAGAGACATAAGTAGATTTTATTTTTTCAGCAAAACCCGTGCGTCATACAAAACAAATTCAAAAGATCAAACTTAAAATATCCGAAGTGGTATTGTACATATTGAAAATAAATGATTTATTTTTGAAAAATTCATCAAATACCAAGGCAATTTATTTTAATCAATATATTGTGGTAAGTGATAATATAACGGCATTTTATTTTTTCGAAAATACGCATTGCTGAATAATATTTCAACAAAAAACATGAGTGCTGGTGGCAACAAAAATCTGAGTTCAAGACAAGGATCTTTCACGAATGCTTCTCGTTAAAAACACATTATTTTGGTTTGTGTTTTTCATAATTTTTCACAGAAAAAATGTGATTCCGAAATAGTAATCGACAGGACTATTTCAGAAAATCATAAATTCTTTTTATCAGAGGTATTTTGATTTTAGTGACAAGAGCTGTCGAGTTTTACAACGGGTAAACTCGAAAAAACTGATGAAAGATGATATCATACAGTTTTCCATCTAGGTAATAATTTGTAATTCAAAATCGAGCGTTTCAGATTGGTGGAAATCAAGAAGGGGAAAAGTGTAATTTCACAATATTCAATCAAAACAATGTACAGTACAATGTAGTCTTAGATAAAACGATTGTAACGGTTATATTTTACACCATTTAGATTTCGGTTGTTACTGCGCCCTCTGGAGTTTGATTGTTGATTCAGCTCGGAATATTCCGTATTAATTCAAATTTAAATTTATTATGGAACAGTTATTTCCGGATAAGTGAGGTCGAATATCATTACCGTTGGGGAAATATTTTATAGTTTCTGGATTTCTTGTATTACTTTTCTTCTGTGTGGGAAGTTTCGTTTGACAACTGGTAGATTCTGTGGTTATGAATGATTGCCAAATAGAGGTTATCGGCGATTTATGATAATTTTGAGAGAAGTTTTTTTGGAAAGAAAATGGACCAAATTTGAAGAATATATGATCTAGAATCATCCTTGTTATAGGCGATTATTTCTTCAATTTGGGTAATTCCCTGTATGGTTTATGGTATTGTGAATATTTCTGGGATATACGTTTTATACGTGATTATAAAATTTTCTTCCACAAGGCCCATCTCTGGTATTGAAATTTACTCTGAAGATCTGAGAGGTATGATATAATTTCTATATCTTGAACTGTTGTCTGAGATTTCTATTTTATTAGGATTCGCTTCCCGGCGATTAGTTCGAACAACTGTGGAACTTACACGAAGATTATCAAGAAGAACCTTTTCCCTCGAACAAGAACTGAGAGGTATAGATTCCTTTTTATTTTGTGTACAATATCTTATAGTATTTTATTAGGGTCCTAGTGCCTGGGTTGAGTCTAAGAATCCTAGTGCCTGGATCACTGTTTGGAATCCTAGTGCCTGAGTAACGTTGAGAATCCTAGTGCCTGGATATTTTGGAGAATCCTAGTGCTGGATATCTTTTAGCATCCTAGTGCCTGGTTGAATTGAATAATCCTAGTGCCTGGGTAACGTTGAGAATCCTAGTGCCTGGTTGGATTTGAAATCCTAGTGCCTGGATATCTTTGAGCATCCTAGTGCCTGGGTAACGTTGAGAATCCTAGTGCCTGGTTACGTTCTGGAGTCTGGTATATGGTATGGTTTGAGGTTATGGTACTTATTTTCTGGTGTATGGTGGTGCAGTTCTGATGTATGATACATTCTGATATATGGTACAGTTCGAGTACATAGTATATTGCTGACATATGGTGTAGCTCGAGTAGATGGTACATTCTACGTATAGAGATCTCACCGTTAGATTTGGTGTCAACCTTCAATATTGATTTTGTATCAGGTAACCGGTGCTTGCACTGGGTATTGTATTGAGATTTAGTTTTAGAAGTAACGATTTAGGGTACTGATGGTAAATCAGTCATTGGAATAGAAGTTAACGGTTTTTATTATTAGTTTTCTGTTCATTGACAGTTATATTAAAATATATTGAATCAAGGTTGTTTGTTGCTTATTAGATACTGTGAAAATTGTAAACAGTTTGCGGTGAGGTGCACTTCACTAACTGGCCATTTATTTTAACAACTATAATACTTGTGTATCCCTTCAGGATTTGTAACTGGAATTTATTATCACTTTATTCAGCCCGCTATTTTATACCAGTCAGTTATTACAGCCACTGTATTTGTATATTCCTTCAGGATCTGTGGTTGAGGTCAATCTTCTTGTTCAACTTGGCTATTTGTCTGGTTTATTATCTGGTAAATTTGGAGTTTGTTGAACTCTGTTTAAATTTAGTTTTGGTACTGAAGTTTGAGGTTAAGCCTAAGCCAAGTGTAGGCTGATATAAGGATCCTGTTTTCAGGATTAGTTTAGGCATATAGGTTATAGGAAGCCCTTCTGGCATTTGTTGTTGATTATAGGTTATAGGAAGCCCTTCTGGCATTTGTTGTTGATTATAGTTTTTAGGAAGCCCTTTTGGCGTTTGTTAGTGTTAGGTAAAGTTTTGGGAAGCCCTTCTGGCTCTTGGCAACTTTGAGAATTCTTTTTATTTTATTGTTTATTATCAACCACTGCATAAATTTTAATTTTATTAAACGTTTGACTTGAGTGATTTGTTTTATTGCTACTCTGGTAGAGGAGTACGCAATTTATTCTTAAGAGAGGCATATCTCTACCTGGCGCCCATTATTTCCACCTTATTTTGAAGAACTCACTCCCGTCTTCACTGAGTGTAGTCGCGAGCCGAACTTTAGCCTTGTGACCCGGCTTACTCAAGGTCGACACGTCACAAATTGGCGCCCAACGTGGGGCCCAAAAGTCTATTCTATCTGACTTGCAGTGGTTGATCGGTCTTGACGTTATTGTTGATATAGTTCGTATTCCGTTAGTTTTCAAATCTACCTTGTTATCAATTCTTTCTGTAGTGTCGATTGCCGTTGTATTTATTGGCGCTGCCAATATTTTGTATATTTGAGGTTAGGTAAGATTGTGCTTTTAGTATTTTGTAACGTATGGAGGGTCGAATGGACGTGAATCGTCTTGATAAAGATGAATTAAGTTATGAATTAGCTGTAAGAGGTGTAGGTAACGTGAATACGGTTGTTGAGATGAGAAAGAGTCTTAGAGGTTATTTGAGGTTAGAAAAATCGGGAATTAAAACCAAGTATCCACCATATCCATATCGGTTCGAAGATGACTTAAAGGTGATAGAAAACTCGATTTCGTTGTTTCAAAGAGAATTATTAGACTTTTCGGGTAATGAAAAGAGTCCATCTTTTCTTAAGACATCTACACGCTTGTTACATTTGTTTAAGCGGGCGGAAAGATCTCAAGATCGGAGATTATCGCTGCAAACTCAGTCACCTCTGGAGTTGAGCATGCTGATGGATACAGCTGGTATATCTGATTCGGAATCTGAATCGGATGATGTCACAGTTAGTGATATAGTTCACCGGACCACTACTACAGCTTCAGCTCCCCAATGTAAGGTACCTTCAGTATCCGTAGCCAAGTGGAATATTAGCAAATTCAGTGGAGATAATTCTAAATGCTCCCTGAGTTCTTTCCTTGAAAATGATGAGGAATTATGTATTTCCCGGAACGTTACAGAGGAGCAGTTGTTTTTGTCTGCCAGCGATCTATTTGTGGGTAAGGCTCTTATCTGGTTCCGATCTGTCCGGCCCACCTTGTCAACGTGGTCTCAGCTGGTGGATGAACTGAGAAAACAGTTTCTCCCTCCCAATTATAACGAGAAACTTTTCGATGAGATTAAACGCCGAACACAGGGCCCTGATGAAAGCATCGGTTTGTATCTGGCAATGATGGACACTATGTTCAAACGTCTTACTGTACCAGTCAATGAGGAAGCTCGACTGAGAATCCTTCTTCGTAATATCTCACCCTTTTACCAGAGTCAGTTAGGTTTGACTAACATCACCTCAATTTCGCAACTGTTGGATATCGGAAGACAACTCGAGGCTCGCAAGGAATCCATCGAATCCTTTGTACCACCTCCACGAAATAGGAGCTCTTTGATGGAACCTGATCTAGCATACGTATATGCAGAACAACCATCTGCC
Source organism: Harmonia axyridis (assembly GCF_914767665.1). Taxonomy (NCBI): domain Eukaryota; kingdom Metazoa; phylum Arthropoda; class Insecta; order Coleoptera; family Coccinellidae; genus Harmonia; species Harmonia axyridis. The sequence continues at coordinate 47,513,991 of NC_059501.1, read as the reverse complement.
TCTTCTGTTGATGTAGGTGCCTCTTCTGCTGATGTTAGTACCTCTCCGGCTGAGGTAAGTGCAGTATTGACTTGCTGGAATTGTAAGCAACCTGGTCATGCTGCTAGGGATTGTAAGATGACCAAAAATAAGTACTGCTTCAAGTGTGGTCGTCCAGGTTCCACTGTTCGGACCTGTCCTAAGTGTAATCCGTCGGAAAACTGAGGGGGAAGACCTCTAATGGCAGTATGTGTGCCTTCCCTCATTTCTCTGCCCGTGATCGTTTACCTTTACACCAGAAAGCTTTGTTAGATTATGTGTTGGCGCATGCGCAAAATGATGAACGCCCATATTTGTCGGTTTCCGTTTTTGATGTTGATTTGTTAGGTCTTCTGGATTCTGGTGCTTCATGCACGATTATTGGAGGTCCTGGATGGACGATGTTGAAGAATTTAAATTGAAGTATTAATGTCGATAATCTTGTTTCTTGTAGAGTCGCTAATGGACAAAGTTGTTCAAGTATCGGTTCGGTGGATTTACCGATTAAGCTTGAAAATAAAGTTAAGATGATTTCAGCCTTAGTAGTTCCTGAGTTGCCGCACTCTTTAATCCTAGGCATTGATTTTTGGAGGAAGTTTGGTGTTGTACCGGATCTTCGTTGTGGGAAATGGGTATTTCAACGAGATGCTGATGTCTCTGTGGATGCGATTGCATCAGAGGAACACCTTACCCCTGAGCAATCTAGGATTTTGAATGAGGTTGTGCAGGAGGCTTTTCAGAACATGGGTGACGAGTTAGGGTGTACTAATCTGGTGGAACATGAGATAAAAACCTCGTGTCGTCCAATTAAACAGAGGTATTATCCTGTGAGTCCGGTAATGCAGGGTCATATTGATGCAGAGTTGGACAACTTACTGGAGCAGGGCATTGTTGAACCTTCGACCAGCCCCTGGTCATCCCCGATTCTTCTTGTTAAAAAGAAGGATGGCTCGTACCGATTCTGCGTTGATTACAGGAAATTGAATGCCGTCACAGAAAAAGATGCGTATCCTCTTCCCTATATTAATTCCACCTTGGATCGGCTCCGCAACGCCAAGTTCTTGTCCTCTATGGACATAAAGTTGGCATATTTTCAGGTCCCCTTAGAAGCATCCTCTCGCCCTTTAACTGCGTTCACAGTACCCAATAGAGGTCTGTTTCAATTCCTCCGTCTGCCTATGGGACTGTCTAATAGTCCGGCTACATTTCAGCGTTTGGTTGACAGAGTTCTTGGTCCGGATTTGGAACCATATGTATTTGTCTATTTAGATGACATAATCATAATTACTGATACCTTTGAGAAGCATGTAGAGGTACTAAAGGAGGTCTTTAACCGCCTCCAAGCAGCTAATTTAACGGTTTCAAAGAAGAAGTGTCATTTTTGTCGACCGGAACTCTTGTATCTAGGTTATGTAGTGGATTCAAAAGGTCTAAGAATGGATCCGGCGAAGGTTCAGGCTATTTTGAACATACCAGTCCCCACTTCTGTTTCGGAGGTTCGACGTATACTGGGTTTGGCTTCATGGTACCGGAGATTCGTACCAAACTTTGCGGATCTGATTGCTCCCTTGACGGAGCTACTCAAGAAAAATCGGTCCTTCAGATGGAATTCCCAATGTGATGAGGCTTTGATTAGGTTGAAGGAATGTTTGATTAGTGCCCCTGTTTTGTCTTGTCCGGATTTTTCGAGGTCGTTCACCATTCAGTGTGATGCTTCCGGTTATGGGATTGGTGCTGTATTAACTCAGCAACAAGAGGATGGAGAAAAGGTGATATGCTATCTTTCTAGGTCTTTAACCCGGTTAGAACGCAATTATACCACTACAGAACGTGAATGCCTTGCCGTTCTATGGGCGATAGAGAAGCTGCGACCGTATATTGAAGGGTCACATTTCTCTGTTATCACCGATCACGCTAGTTTGCTCTGGCTGGATCGACGGAATTCACCTTCTGGAAGATTGGCCCGGTGGGCTATCAGACTCCAACAGTATGACTATACCCTTATCCATCGTAAAGGTAAAGATAACATCGTACCTGATACCTTATCTAGGGCGGTACCTATTGTCGATACTGTTGATACTTCTCAGGGTCATTCCACGGATTTGTGGTATGACAAACTTCTGGGAAAAGTGACTCATGCCCCTCACCGGTTTCCATCCTGGCAAATTATTCAGGGTAAGCTTTTCAAAAATGTAACACCTCGAATTCCCGAACTAGCCTCCGATTCTGATTACTGGAGAGAAGTTGTTCCTCGTCCTCAAAGAAAATCTCTAATTAGGCAGGTCCATGAGTCTTTACTGCATGTAGGAGTTTTCAAAACTTATAGTAAGTTGGCACAACGGTATTACTGGCCAAAAATGCGATATGACGTGGCTTCGTTTATTCGCTGCTGCAGAACCTGCCATGCCATCAAACCGAGCCAGGAGAAGCCTGCTGGCCTCATGCTCTCCAAACAGGTCTCAATTTCTCGACCATTCGAGCTTCTGTCTGCGGATTTGGTTGGTCCTTTACCTCGGTCTCGCTCCGGTAACCAATATATTTTTGTCGTCGCGGATTGTTTCAGCAAGTTCCCTCTTCTTTTTCCACTGCGTACGGCTACCGCATCAGCCATTGTAAAAATACTGGATACACATGTCTTTCCTGTCTTTGGGTGTCCCAATTCCATCATTGTCGATAATGGCGTACAGTTCCGGTCTAAAGATTTCGTTAAATTCTTACAATCTTATAATGTCACCATTCAGTATACCGCGCTATACCATCCCCAGGCTAATCCGGTCGAAAGAATTGATAGGGTTATAAAAACCATGTTGAGGTCCTACCTGTCAGAAGATCAGAGAGGTTGGGATAGACAGTTAAACCAGGTTGGGTTAGCTATTCGTTCCTCGAAGCACGAAGTCACCGAATACTCTCCAAATTTTATTGTTTTTGGAAGGGAAGTTTCGTGTAAGGGTGAAAATACCTGCCCTGAACAGATTCGTTTTGACAGGTCTGCCTTGACTAAGGAACGGGAAGAAGCTTTCGCGAGAGTATATGGTGACGTAAAGATTAAGTTAGCGAGAGCGTACGAGGCTAATAGTCGAACTTACAATCTTCGACGTCGGGATGTCCAATACACTGTTAACCAGTTAGTATGGAGGAGAAATCAGGTACTTTCGGACGCCGCGAAATATTTCACAGCTAAGCTGGCACCGAAATATGTTGGACCTTTCTTGATTTCCGCGCGGGTATCCCCTTGGACTTATGAACTGCAGAGTGAGGACGGTAAATACCAGGGAGTCTGGCATATAAAGGACTTAAAAGCTCATCCACCGGATCAACTGACGGATGAACACTTGTCTGACTAATTTTGGCTGTTTTTGTTTTTGCTTGGGTTAAAGGATGGTTAACCCTTGCCTCGAGCATAAATTTACTAGGGTGGTCACTACCCCCATCTAGTGGTTGACATATGCTTAACACTTTTGTATCGTCAGATCCACGATAGCAACATGCTATATTGTCCATCTCTGTTTTATTTTGGTGATATTGGACGTTTGAAGTTAATTCAAGTGTGACAATTCTGGTTTTAGTTGTGTCGGTATTAGAGTTTTGCTGGTGTCGTTTTCTTTGGGATTCATTGAGGTATTGTCGTTATTTGGTTTACCGTATTAGGCTTTTTGAAGTTACTGGCAGAAAAAAAATTTGACCCTTCTGGTAAAATTTTTTTTAAAGTAAGGGGGGATTTGTAACGGTTATATTTTACACCATTTAGATTTCGGTTGTTACTGCGCCCTCTGGAGTTTGATTGTTGATTCAGCTCGGAATATTCCGTATTAATTCAAATTTAAATTTATTATGGAACAGTTATTTCCGGATAAGTGAGGTCGAATATCATTACCGTTGGGGAAATATTTTATAGTTTCTGGATTTCTTGTATTACTTTTCTTCTGTGTGGGAAGTTTCGTTTGACAACTGGTAGATTCTGTGGTTATGAATGATTGCCAAATAGAGGTTATCGGCGATTTGTGATAATTTTGAGAGAAGTTTTTTTGGAAAGAAAATGGACCAAATTTGAAGAATATATGATCTAGAATCATCCTTGTTATAGGCGATTATTTCTTCAATTTGGGTAATTCCCTGTATGGTTTATGGTATTGTGAATATTTATGGGATATACGTTTTATACGTGATTATAAAATTTTCTTCCACAAGGCCCATCTCTGGTATTGAAATTCACTCTGAAGATCTGAGAGGTATGATATAATTTCTATATCTTGAACTGTTGTCTGAGATTTCTATTTTATTAGGATTCGCTTCCCGGCGATTAGTTCGAACAACTGTGGAACTTACACGAAGATTATCAAGAAGATCCTTTTCCCTCGAACAAGAACTGAGAGGTATAGATTCCTTTTTATTTTGTGTACAATATCTTATAGTATTTTATTAGGGTCCTAGTGCCTGGGTTGAGTCTAAGAATCCTAGTGCCTGGATCACTGTTTGGAATCCTAGTGCCTGAGTAACGTTGAGAATCCTAGTGCCTGGATATTTTGGAGAATCCTAGTGCTGGATATCTTTTAGCATCCTAGTGCCTGGTTGAATTGAATAATCCTAGTGCCTGGGTAACGTTGAGAATCCTAGTGCCTGGTTGGATTTGAAATCCTAGTGCCTGGATATCTTTGAGCATCCTAGTGCCTGGGTAACGTTGAGAATCCTAGTGCCTGGTTACGTTCTGGAGTCTGGTATATGGTATGGTTTGAGGTTATGGTACTTATTTTCTGGTGTATGGCGGTGCAGTTCTGATGTATGATACATTCTGATATATGGTACAGTTCGAGTACATAGTATATTGCTGACATATGGTGTAGCTCGAGTAGATGGTACATTCTACGTATAGAGATCTCACCGTTAGATTTGGTGTCAACCTTCAATATTGATTTTGTATCAGGTAACCGGTGCTTGCACTGGGTATTGTATTGAGATTTAGTTTTAGAAGTAACGATTTAGGGTACTGATGGTAAATCAGTCATTGGAATAGAAGTTAACGGTTTTTATTATTAGTTTTCTGTCCATTGACAGTTATATTGAAATATATTGAATCAAGGTTGTTTGTTGCTTATTAGATACTGTGAAAATTGTAAACAGTTTGCGGTGAGGTGCACTTCACTAACTGGCCATTTATTTTAACAACTATAATACTTGTGTATCCCTTCAGGATTTGTAACTGGAATTTATTATCACTTTATTCAGCCCGCTATTTTATACCAGTCAGTTATTACAACCACTGTATTTGTATATTCCTTCAGGATCTGTGGTTGAGGTCAATCTTCTTGTTCAACTTGGCTATTTGTCTGGTTTATTATCTGGTAAATTTGGAGTTTGTTGAACTCTGTTTTAATTTAGTTTTGGTACTGAAGTTTGAGGTTAAGCCTAAGCCAAGTGTAGGCTGATATAAGGATCCTGTTTTCAGGATTAGTTTAGGCATATAGGTTATAGGAAGCCCTTCTGGCATTTGTTGTTGATTATAGGTTATAGGAAGCCCTTCTGGCATTTGTTGTTGATTATAGTTTTTAGGAAGCCCTTTTGGCGTTTGTTAGTGTTAGGTAAAGTTTTGGTTTTCTGTTGATACTGCCTGCTACATTTCAATTAAAAAGCCCTTTCGTTTCGACTGGATACGATAACTTGAAATTCCTTGTTTTACGAGTAAACATGAAATTTCCAAAAAACATATTCATCCGGCTATAAAATCTGAATTTTTCGTAAAACAAAATATTGTAAATACCTACTATGTACAGTGCTCAACACAAATTCATAACAGTGTTAATAATGAGGTTAGGGAAAATCGTAAAATGATAAAGTATCTAGTGAACATGATCATTTTCCTATCGACACAAGAGCATTTAGGGGAATCAATGAAAGTGTTAATACTGACATTCGAGGAAATTTAGAGGAGCTTGTTGAAGTCGCCATGACGTCAGACGAAGTTTTTAGAATATATTTCCGTTCCGTCTGTATTTTGTAAATAATATCGAAAACCTTTCAGAATGATTAAATTGATTCGGTGACCAAAATTTTGAGGCAACTAACATTTATAACGAAATGGACAGTGTTGTTACTGGGAATTATGTATTCATTATTCATTAGTAACTGATACTGTTGTAGATTATTATCTGTTTAATTTCCATAAAATGAATGTTTTGTTACTGAAATATATGTTTTTAGTTATGTTTAATATACGGCCTAATAAAAAGCGTCACTTCCACTTCTGATAATAACATTTTTAAATCTGATTGATAAGTGAGAGGAACTATTCGATCTATAATGTTCCTTAAAACTCAAAATGTTGAATTTTCACCTAAATTCAATACTGAAATTCGATTCAAACCAAAATTATTGAATTAATCAAACTACAATTCAGTTATTGGCTAAACCCTACATATAAGTGTTGGCAAGAAATCGTGGAGGAAAAACTACTTTTATCAATTAATCTTCAAATTAATTTAAATGAGTATGACTACTTCAAACCTTATTCTAGCAAGGCACTCGAAATTTTGCAACAAGCTTGAAATGCTTATTTCTTATATATGCGTAAAAATGCAACCCGTTCGAAAGATCAATTACCGAAATTTTCATTATGGCATCTTCCATATTTTTCTTGAATTATCCTTGGTCTATATTTGATTATACTGATGATATGATCAGCTTTATATTTCGCACAGTTCCAGGCTGTGTTTTAGTTAAAGCCTCTGAAAACTCGATCCTATCGGTTCTGTGGTATCGGAGATATTTGATAGCCGCCTTTCGATATCCTTTTCAATCGCTCTATGGTTCTGGTTCACTGAGGAACATGAAATTTCACGGAAGGCTTCAAATTGTCGTATTTCAAGGGAGTGCGTAATTTCATTCAAGTCAAACTCATAGTTTTGAAATAAATAGAAACTCAACATTTCTAAATTCACTAAATCTTGGTCACTAAAATCTTGGTCAGATTTTACCAGTTAACGAACTTCGCGATACGAAACCACCCAAGTACACTGTCCTTCATCTCGAATGTTTCGTGTATACGAACACGCAAACAGATTTACATTTGAAGACGAATTCATCAACAGGGAGTCGAAACTTAAATTTCGACCACTCAAAAATCGGTGAGATTATGACAGAGTTTAGCCCTAAAAATGATGAAATAGGAACACCTGCTACAATGATCGACTCTGGCGTTGGCATAAATACATATTCCAAGTACACGGCATGTTCTGCATCTTGCGAGATCCGACGAATATGCGATTTTGACCCTTATTGATATACAAAGATTTTGATACTTATCTCGCATCTAACGAGATCCGTCTTAGTGGCAACGTTGAACGGATCTCATTGCCACGCGGTATACAATGTATATAGGGTATATAGGAAAGGATCTCGGATTGTTGGTTTATAAGACATGGACCTCGTAGCGTTTTTGTCGACATGAAGAGTCACGTGGGCTGAATTATTTCACCGCCCCGCACCGAAGTCATAAAAGGGTGTAACCGACCCAAAATCGGTAATTCACGTTCAGGCAGTAGTAATTAATTCATGTTCAGGCATTCAGTAGATAGAGTATTAGAGATTTGCAGATTTAGTCAGATAGTTTAGATAGTTAGTTATTCAGATTTAGGCAGTAGATAGTTTAGTTTAGTTTAGTTAGTTATTTAGATTCAGGTTTAGGCAGTAGATTAGTTTAGTTTTAGAAAAAGACATTTTGGTTAAGTGGTTACCAAGTGACTGGACAATAGTAAAATTGGTAATTGAACGCCAATAGTTTACAAATCCGTTTCTGAGGTCGAAAATCGCCATTTTCATCAGTAAACTTACTTGTTAGTCCTTTTCTGGGGAATTTGCTAATTTTTACTTGTGACTTTCTTACGAGTGAATATTCAAGGGTTTCATTTGATAGAGACAACGAGAGGGTGGTGTACCGGTGGAGTTTTTCAACGCGTTAGGATTAGTTTTCATTCCTTCCCGACTCTACAAAATCCACGATTCTCAATCTCCAAATATCATAATTTCCCGGCTCCCGGATCCGACTAACTTGTTCAACGGTTCTGACTGACAATAAATTGGTGAGGTAAGGACACAGTAGTTGTAGACAGTACAAATTATCTCAGTAACCGAATTGAAGTATACAGATTGATATAGTTTATGCTTTTTCTTATTTCCCGTTTTTGCTGAGATTGTCTGTATTGTAGAATTGAATCAGTAAATCTATTAATTCTGTTGCGTTGTTTGTTACTTGGTCACCGCTACCATCCTAGGTGACATCGAATGAATCCTGTCTTCACTAAGCTACCCTGGTAAGGTTTGTCAATTTCTCCCTAAAATTGGCTGGCGCTCGAGATACTACTGCAAAGTGCTGAAGGGCAATTGGCAATATATATATATATATATATAGATATATATATGGCAGTAAAAGAATTATTTGCCGAATAAAGTAAGTAGGTGTGATTTGGGTATCTAGACAATTGCCTAGATACCCAAATCACCCCTACTAACTAATATATATATATATATATATATATATATATATATATACATATATATATATATATATATATCTATATATATATATATATATATATATATATATATATATATATATATATATATATATATATATAGCAGTAAAAGAATTATTTGCCGAATAAAGTAAGTAGGTGTGATTTGGGTATCTAGACAATTGCCTAGATACCCAAATCACCCCTACTAACTAATATATATATATATATATATATATATATATATATATATATATATATATCTATATATATATATATATATATATATATATATATATATATATATATATATATATATATATATATATATATATATATATATATATATATATTAGTTAGTAGGGGTGATTTGGGTATCTAGGCAATTGTCTAGATACCCAAATCACACCTACTTACTTTATTCGGCAAATAATTCTTTTACTGCTATATATATATCTATATATATATATATATATATATATATATATATATATATATATATATATATATATATATATGGTGATGATATGATATATGGGGTGATGATCATATGACATATATGTCAGTTTTATAGAATGTGTAGGTTATAACCTACACATTCAAAAAGAAATCAACATCCTTCAAACCGCCTTACAACAGAATGGCTACAACAGTCATCAAGTTCAGAAAGCTATCAACCGACATCAGACCCATACACAACAGCCCAAAAATCCTCCAGAAAATTTCCCTCATAAAGCTTCTCTACCTTTCATCAAAGGTCGCATACTACGAAAACAGGATATAAAAACAGTTTTCACAGCCGATAACAAAATTTCCAAATTTCTTCGTACACCAAAGGAGTATACAAGGAGTATACGAGATACAATGTTCGGCATGTCCTAGAACATACATAGGACAAACCAACAGACGTATAACTAACAGAGTATATGAGCTTTATACCACCCGTACCAGCCTCCCAGTTGCCACTTGTTCGATAACAACCCGATCGATGACTCGAAGTCACGTGACATCACCATCGGTTCCTGCACAATCGATGACAACTCGATCGACAACAAACCGATCGAAAACGGCTCGATCAATGACAGCTCGATCGATGACGACTCGATCAATGACTGGAGGCTGCCTAGCAACAGCGCAGCCGGCTCCTGCGCGGCCTTCATCACGTGGGTCAC